>NC_077227.1:215464479-215764479 GCF_027887165.1 Monodelphis domestica
TGTGATAACCCAATTCCCTTCCTTGATCCCTGAGGCAAACCCAAACCCAAAGTCTAAATATTTCCAAAGGGATTTATTGAGGTTATTTGGGATAGGCAAAGGCAAAGTTATGAGGGAGGAAAAAGGAAAGTGGATGAAAGTGAGCCCTAGAAGTTGCCCCCCTAGAAGAGAGGCTTTTCAAAGTCTGGAGGCCAGAGGCTTTTGTGCCCTGACCTCTCCTCTTGCCAACTGCTTCTTAAACTTTTTCTTAAAGATTACTAAATCTTATGATAAAGCTTAAGAAAACAAGGTAAGGAAAAAAGAGACCCAACGGGGAGGATCTAGTTGTCTCTGGCCAAAAAAAAAAAGAGTCTATACTAAATCCCTTTTGAGAAGAAATGTTGCTGTCATGGCAGTGTCTCAGTGGAGGTATTTTTTGGGGTCCCAGAAGGAAGACAGGTTTCAGTTGAATGGGCTCTTGGCTCCACTCCCAGAAAACCACCTTCCCTCTTCACTTCCCAGATTGGAAGACCCTCCTTCTGTCTGGTGGCTTCAACGTTCCAGGAAGCTCTCAGAACTCACAGCATTCTCTCCCCTTCCCCTGCTGCTTCTCCAGCTAGTTGGTCAAGCCAGCTGGCATCTCTCTTACTTACCTTACAGGAGGAGATGGTATCTTCTGATTATCTCTTCTTTGGAGCCAAGCTTGTTCTTTGTAACCCCGCAACAGTAGTTTTGGATTTTTTGGTAGTGATTGTTCTTTCAATTTACCTTCTTCTAATCAGTGTCTATATTGTATTCCATTTCTGTTACTTCACTTTATATCTTTTAATGCAAGACTTTTTGTGCTTCTCAGTATTCATAATATTAACTGTATTGATTATATAGGTTGTACATAAGATCCTCGAGGGGAGAAGCTATTTCTCCTTTTTCTTTGTATCCCCAGTCTTGGAGTAAGGAAGATTTGAATTCAAACCCCTCCTTGGATACTTATTAGCTCTTTGACTCTGGGCAAGTCACTTACGCTGAGATTTCCTAAGTTTTCTCCACTATAAAATGAGAATAAGTAACATGTACCTTACAGGGTTGTAGTGAGATTCAAATAAGTTAATATTTATAAAATCCTTAGCACAGTATTTCTTGGTACACAGTGGACTAGGAAAATGCTAATTCCCTTTCTATTTCTTGAAAGAATCAAATGAGTTAACATGTAAAGTGCTTTGCTAGTCTTAAAGCATCAAATACATGTTAGCAATTGTTGTTATTATTATTGCATGCATATGATAAATATTTCCTGATCAGTTGTTGGTTGATTTATTTATTGATTGATTTACTCTTTCAAAAAGCATATACTAAATTCTTATTATGTTCAAGGAGACACAAAAATAAACAAGAAATAGTTTCTGCCTTTAAGTTAAATTAATTATTTACATGAATTGTCTGGGTGATTTAATTTGAAACACTCTAACCTGGTATTCTTTTTTAAATCTTCTCTCTTAGAATCAATAAGAAGAACAGAAAGGACTAGGAAATTGAAATTAAGTGACTTGCCCAAGGTCACACAGCTAGCAAGTTTCCAAGGTAAGATCTGTACTCCCATCTCCATGCCTTTTTATCCATAGAGTAATCTAGTTCCCATTTAACTTTAAATCTATTTAAACATGACTATCTATCTTGTTTTATTTATACCATAAATTGGTTTGGTAAACTCTTTATAAATAATGAAGAGGTAAATTTAAGCACTAGATCAATCTCAAACTTATGAACCCATCTTCCACAATAGTTCATTGTAAGTAATAAATTTTACTACCTTTACCCCTTCTTTTTATTTTGAATATCTTTCATGCCCTAGGTGTGTGAGTCCGTGTTATCTTCATTATTACCTTACAATCTTTGCTAAGATACCCTAGTTTTTCATTAAGTCAGAGGCACTACTTTTGTTTTTTGTTTTTGTTTTGGAGAATGGATCTTTGCATCTAGCTTTAAGGAAATGGCAGAGTAGCTTTGATTCACTCCATTTCTGATCTGGTTAGGTTTGCCTTTCCTTGGGCAGCCTAGTGGCTTCCCACTTCTACTGGCTCGCCATATTGATGTCAAACAGTGAATCTACCTATTTGGCTTTAGCCCTATTGCTGCTGCTCAAAACTCCTGAGTTCAGATGATCCATCAGCCTCAGTCTCCTCCACCAGGAGAGAATTTATGCCACCATTCTAAGCTTGCTTTTAATTTTATTGTGTTTTTAAATCTAGCAAAAGAATACTCACATTTTGTTTTCATTCGTTTTTGCTTTTGTAACTTGCCATTATGATCTTCATGGTTTCCCAGTGCTATTCAACCAGCCCTAGTATCTCTGTCCCTGATGCATTCCAAAGCTTGCATTCTAAAGCTCCCGTCTATAGGTGGAGCCGCCTATCTGGTGTTTGAACAAAACTCTTTCACTGATGATTCTATTTTCAGAGTTTTTTTTAATAATCTCCCAATTAACTGCTTCAATATGTTTATGAAATTTCTAACCTGATAATACCAACAGGCGTAACATTTGGTGGAGATATTTTGATGTGAGCAGAGCTGGTAGTGGTAATATAGCAATAATTGCTGGCTCATTTACGGAGTATTTAGGTCGTGCAGTGAGCCAGATGAGAACAGCTAATGAGCACAGCTTCTTGCTGTAATTAGTTGAACAGTGGTGGCTCACAGATGATTTACAGTTTGCAAAAATCTGTGTATTTACTGAAGTGCTTATGTATTCTGTAAAGTTGTGACAAAGTAACAACTTGGGGATGTTGTGCTTTCTGCTCCCACATATTCTTCAGAGAGATTAAACAATAATACCACCCATGCCCACAGCTCTGGCGGCGAGTGGCAGCAAGTGATAGGAGGCTTCAGTCGTTTTTTCTTTCTTTTTTTTCCTCCTCTGCTTGTTTCTTCATGCTATTTTGCATTTGCATTCCCACACTTTCTTCCACATGGCTTTTTAACAATGTGGTAGGTACAAGGGAGTATTACAACAGCTTTTTGGCCACATGTGATGGAAAATGGGATTTTTCTGGGTCTGTTGCAGATAGATCTGAGGGAGCTAGAATGGAAACACCTAAAGAATTGGACTAAAAATATCTAGATAGCTTGAAATAGCAGTATAGAGAGCAGGGGATGGAAAGCTGGAAGGGGATAGAAGAAAGTCAGGAAGGTCTGAGTTGGAATCCTTCCTCAGACATTTACTAGCTGTAGGATCCTGGATAAGTCATTTAATTCCTATGGGCTTTCATTATCTGAGGACAACAAAACATAGTATGATGATACTACAAGATAGGATCAAACATGGGAGAAGAATTATTTTAGAGTCAATAATTTTGAAATTTTTTTTCCTCCAACTTTGGCTGACTGGACTTTCTAGAGGCACAAAAAGAACCAAATATGAGTCATGTTTTTTCCCCTCTTCTGTCTTTCTCACTGTCTCTGTCTTTCTGTTTTTGTTTTCTAGTTCAGATTGTCTTTAAGTCCATTTCCCCATGTTTGCTTACATTGATGTCAATCATTCCTCAGGCAGGGAGCACTTTGGGATTATATTCCCCTAGAGGGCAAGAATTGTATGTTTTCTGTTTGAGCTGTGCCTGTGGGAGTTGATGAAAATGAATTCGAGGTAATAAAAGTTATTCTAGGTCAAATTCTTTAAAAATTCTGTAAAAATTGGAATGGTATAGCTGTAGCTATAAAGGCTTTTGTCAAAAAGATATGACCATTTTCTCTTTATAAGAAGCAGTCAAATGCTCCTTTTCAGAAATGCATTTGTTTTGACTGCTCATGTTCTTTGCTCAAAGAAACTGCCTCCCTGGATGGCACCTACTTATTTACAAGGGCAGCCTTCTGGCTATAGCAACCCACTGCAGAAAACTAAACACCAAACTGTTTTGTGTGAAGGGGGAAAAAAAGCAAATAGGAAAAGCTGTAGGCAGCTTTGGAACTGAGGTGTCTAAAAGTGAAATGGGCTGCCTTAGGAGGTAATAAGTCCCTTCTCTCTAGAGGTCTTCCAAACAAAGACTGGATATATTGTGGAGAGAACTGTCACGTGTGCTGTAGAGGGGATTGTCATTCAGATTGGATCCGATTGTCCCCAAAGTCCTAAACTTTGAGATTTGGAGATTCTATGTTTCTGTGAAATCGTTTGAGTCCCAGCCGAGAACCCGTAGCCTGAGAGAAGCACAGAACAATAGACATATGTGTACTCTTGCCCCAATTAGTTGACATTAAGCTCTCTAAAAAAGAGTGATTTGTTTTTTCATTTTTTTCCATGAAAGCTGGCATCATATGGTCTACCTTAAAACAATAAGCATGGTAAAGGAGAATCAGCACTAGAAGTCATAGGTTCTTGTCCTTCCTCAGACACTTAAGAGTTGTATGACCTCAGGTAAATCATTGAATGTCTCTGGGTCTTAGTTTCCTCAATTGTAAAAATGAATAGACAGAACTTGAAAAACTCCAAGATCCTAAATCTATACTAATCTATTTCCAGATTGCCCAACTGTTCTTTAATTTTTTTAATTTTAAAGTTATTTTTATTAATTATATTTTTCCATATTACATGTCAATACAATTTCTAAAAATTTTCTTTTTCTGGTATTTTGCAATCCATGTTCACTTTCTTCCTCCCACCCTTCCCTCCTTTTCAAGAAGGCAGATAATATGATATAGGTTGTACATATATTATCACATAATACATATCTTCACGTTCATCATATTGTGAAAGAAGACACATATTGCTTACACTATACAACAATTCATAGAGGAAATAATGCATAGAATGGTATATTTCAATTTGCACATGAACTCTTTTATGGTGGTAGATATAATTTTTTTTTTGTCATGAGTCCCTTGGAATTGTCCTGGATCCTCACTTTGTTGATAATAATTAAGTTGTTCACAGGTGGTCAGCATACATTCTTGTTGTTATTGTGTATCCAAGTGTTCTTTTATGATGATGTTGTTAAAGATATATGGTTACTCTTAGTAGTAGCCTCCATATTACAATGGATGTGAACGGAAGATTCAACCATGTGAAGAAAACATGTTAATTGGTGGCCTCTGGGTAAAGGGAAGGGTGACTCACACTTTAAATGCTTCCTCCAGTCCATCAAAAGCACGGAGGCCATCTAAATGACTCTTCTACCATATCACATCGAGGTGATCCTTTCTCTCTGTGCCTCTTGCCTACCATAGTCTATTCTCTTAATAGATTAAATGAACTGTGTGTGAATATTTTTTTAAAGTGCACCTGCAAAGCTTCAAGGTTATTGGTCCAAATTCTGTTAACATCAATAATAAATCTGAATACTTACTACCTGTAGTAGTCTTCCTACTGAATTTTTAGTTTCAACTTGGATTATAATTGTATTATGAATACGTTCTCCCTCTCAGATTACTTTCCATTTATTATATATTTATTTTGTATTTAATTATTTACAAGTTGTAAGCCCTAGAATGTAAGCCTCTGTGATGATGGGCATTATCTCTGCTGTCTTTGTATCTCTAGCACTTGGCAGTGCTTGACATATACTAAATGCTAACAAACACTTGTTGAACAATTAACATATAGACTTCCAAATAAACTGTATGCCTGTATTTCTTGACTATCAATTCTTAAACTACTTGCAATCTTACTTCACTTCTGATCCTTCCATTGTATTGCTCTTTCTAAGATTACAAACACTTTCTTAATTGTTAAATCTGGTTGATAATTGGATTACAACTGGGTTTGATTTCTCTGTAGGTTTTTATACTCTGGGCATGTCCTTCTTCCTAAATACTCTCTCTTCCCCAGGTTTCTAGCATATTTTTCTCTCCCAGTTTTCCTCCTACCTATTTTACTGTTCCATTCCTACAACCCTTACAGAAGTCTCATCTATATCCCACTCCATTCATGTAAATATTGCTCAGGGCTTGGTCCTGAACAACATTTCTCTCTACTCTATCTCCCTTAGTGTTTTCAACAACTCCACTTCTCCATAAGTGATTCTAAAATTTGTCTGGGCCTAATGTTTCTCCTGAACTACAGCCCTACTATCCTTCCATCCCTATTATTAGCAGTAATCTCAACCTTTCCACCTGGACGTTGAGCCAGAATCTCAAATCTAACATAGAACTGTGGTATAGTATAAAGAGTCCAATTTGACACGTAACTACTTGAATGCAGCATATATATGTACAGAGGGAGCAGCTGGGTGGCTCAGTGGATTGAGAGCCAGACCTAGAGACAGGAGGTCCTGGGTTCAAATATGACCTCAGACACTTGCCAGCTGTGTGACCCTGGGCAAGTCACTTAACCCCCATTGCCTAGCCCTTACTGCTCTCTTCTGCCTTGGAACCAATACATAGTATTGATTCAAAGACGAAAGATAGGGGTTTAAAAAATGATATGGAGAGGCAGTTAGGTGGTGCAGTGAATAGCGTTATACATGGGGTGAAAGAGACTCAACTTTCAGAAACTTATTTAGCTATGTGATGCTGATGGTGGAAGAGGCATTAAGGAAGAGAAAATTTCATGCATGCAAGACATAAAGCTGGGGACATCATTTGCCAATGAAGGTGAACACTCCAAATAGAATGTTCCCAGGAAAGCCACTTGGAGAGTCAAGCCAGGCTGAAGGGGGGAGAAGCTCTGAACTAATCCCCTGTTAGCTTCTGTCCTCGGCTGAAGGACCCTTGGGGGGGCTTCTGGAGTTAGGCTGAGAAGAAATTAACTTTTGTTGGTGGCTTAGTGTGGTGAAGAAGATATTTTTGTCTCTGAGATTTGAGTTTGAAGGAAGAAGAAAGAAGGTTAAACAGTTATCCTCCCATTTCCCTGACAGACTTTTGTGTCACAGTTGTGACAGGACTGACATTTCCCAAAATTATTATTACATCACTTAAGCTTATTTTCTTTAGTCATCTGTAAAATGAGCTAGAAAAGGAAATAATAAACCACTCTAGTATCATTGCCAAAAAACCCTCAAAAAAGCAACAAATTCTAAATGGGGTCACAAAGAGTCGGACAAATTGAAACAACTGAACAACAACAATAATATGTGGATATACATTTAACTTACATGGGCAAACTCCTCTCCTCCTTCCTTTATAAAAGGAAACAAATTAAAATATAGTTGTCAAAATAATAAAACAAGAGAATACCCCCAAACCACAGATTAAGAATCTCAAGATAAGATAATTCCTTCCAAGTATAAATCCTATGATTTTTATTTAGAAACAAGTTTTCTTATACATTATTCTGTAGAAAGAAGAAAAGTTAAGATACAATGGATTTTGAACATACAAAGGATAATTGAACATTATTTTTTTGTTTCTCTTCCCATCTACTGTGCATTACCTTGTTTATTAGATTCCTCCACATATAACATAAAAAGAAATCAAGCTTAGACCATTACAGAATCTTATTTATACTTTTTAAAACCATTTTTTCTTTGAAGCAATTATTTTATAGATGATTTATACAATGTTTTGATAAAAGTCTATAGGATCATAATAGGCACAAATAGATATAATCATGCAGCTAAATAACAACTTAACCTCCCCCATAATAACAGTGATAGCAGCAACACTAGCCACATCAAGCTTAACTTCAATATTATTCAGCTGTGCCAATGAAAAGCATAATAATACAGCAATTTAAAGTTTGTAAACTACTTTATAAATATTATCTCATTTGAGCCTTACAAAATCCTTCTGAGACATATTTTTCCCATTGTTATTATTCCTCATGAGGAAACTGAAGTGCAGATTGGTGTGGAACCTACCTATGGACACCAAGCAGGTGTGTAAATAGAAGCAGATTCTGAACCCAAATTTTCCTGACACCAAGTCTGGAGCTCTGACTACATTACCACAGTGTCTCTCAGAATAAAAGAAAATTTCCTTAGCCACCCAACTATAGAATATCCAAAAGATTATATAAAATTAAGCAATATTTTAAAAAGCAATAACATTTTCTTTAGCATATAGATTTTCTTTTAATTTAATAAACTGTGATAGGATCATAGCTCAACACCTAGAATGAATTCTGAGCTCATCTAGTCCACTCAAGTTATTTGTCTAAGGTCACATATAATAAGCATGGTTGAACTGGTAATCTTAAATAAGAAAGCATTAAGAAAAATTACATCATCTTGTACTAGGTTTTTAAAAATCCCAACCAACTAGGACATATAAAAGAAAATTATCTTCCCCTAAGAAATAAAGGAAAAATCGAGCCTTAGGGAAAGTTCATATTCAGTTCCATATGTGAATTCTTAGTTAATTGATCTATAAGTCTCTGAAAGATATTCCTTCTTGGGATATTCTCCAATGTTCATTTTATAAACATATTTCATAAAATGGTGTCTTCATTATTTAATGTTCTTTATTTTTATTCTGAACTTAACTAACCAAATAAAATTAATATTTTCACTAAAAAGTAGATGAGAAAAGGAAGATTGCACATGAAACCATGAATCTCTATTATGTACAAGCTATTTTTTCTTTTAGGTGCATAATAAAGTCAACATTTTCAAAAGCAATTCAGCTTATCTTTTTCTTTACTATCTTCTGTATATGTATGTATATAATATTTTACATACTTAAACTTAAGTAATGTTTTCCCTTTTCTTTTATGATTATTCTCCTTTATTGTCCATTGAAAAGACAAAGCTTTTGTAACTACATATAGTGTAAATCTTGAAATCTCTCAGACTTGTGAATGTTAAAAATTTCCCCATTGGGGAATTCTTAATTGGAACAAATTCCCTACTGAGAAACATTCCCCATTTTGATGTGAGAACTCGCCAGGATCAGAAATGGGAGGACCTCTACTCCAACTGTACTTAAGACTGCTTTAGGAGAGAAAACTCCTTGCTAAACAATGAAAGTACTTGGACCCATGCTTATAATAAGGCAAGGAGTTCTTTGAGCCAGGCCTGTTTTTAGAATTGATACAATGGGATGCTAGGTACCTAAAAGGGTCGGGCAAGTTTTCTCTTGATGAGATTAGTTGACTCAGCTGTGTTTTCTCTCATTCAGACTTACTGAGGAGATTGGTCGTCTTAGCAGGAATTTAGATGGGCAGTCCTTTGGAAAGTGTCTACAGTGATTAGTAGATGTAGGGACTTAGGGGAGGTGACATGGGAGAAAAACCCCTATATAAGAAAAAGCAGAATCTCTTGAGGAGATATCCTTTTGGAGAAATCCTTTTGGAGGAATTCCTTTTGGAGGATCTCTGATGAGGATTTCTTGGGAAGAATCTCTTGAGAGAGGCTCTGGAGAAGGGAAGCTCTTGGAGGACAATCTCTAAGGAGGTCTCGCTGGAACTCTCTCTGGTGAAGTCAGCTGAGATGGAGCTGGCCTGGTGTCACTAGAATCCTTGTTTAGGCAGACCTTGTGGTGAGTGTTAAAAGACTGACTGACTGATTCTCTCTCTTAAGACTCAGGTCTAGGCCATATTGGCTTGAGGCCCTTCATACTTATTTCCTTTTTTCTCTCTTTCTCTCTTTTCTTTAATTCCACATTTGTATTAATTAAAATCTCTATAAAACCCAGTTGACTTGGGTATTTGAATAATTGGGAATATTTCCCTGGCGACCACCTTATATTTGATTTAAAACCAAGACACTGTAGTGAAACATATTTTCTGCAGTCAAATTTACTCACCCTCTCTTATATCTATCACAATTTATATCTTCCACCATTTTAACTCACTACAGTTTAAGACCTCAACCATTTTAAATATAGCAATAGTCAAATAAAACACATTTCTGCATTGGCTATTTGTGATAAACTTATGTCTCATTGTGCACCCCTTAATCTATCACTTCTCAGTCAGGAGTTGGGCAATATACTTCTATATCATTACTTTGGAATCATAATTGGTTATTACATTTATCGAAGTTCTTAAGTCATTCTACGTTTTTTTTTTCTTTACAATGATGTTAATAATTGTGTGAATTGTTCTACAGAGTCTTCCCTCTTCAATCTATATCAGTTCACACAAGTCTTCCAGGTTTCCCTTAAACCATCTATATAATATTTTACAATCATTTCCCATTACATTTATACATCATAATTTGTTTAACCACTCCCAAATTGATAGATACCTGCTCAGTTTCTAAATCTTTAACATGACCAAAAAAAGATGCTATATTTTTGTACATATTTTATACATGAGGGTATTCTTCTTGTGTGTGTACTCTTCTTTTTTCTTTCATTTCTTTGAGATATTGACCTAATAATGGTAATACTGGCTCAAAGAATATTTTATTTTTTAATAATTCTTTGGTCATAGTTACAAACTGCTTTCCAAAAGGACTAAACTCATTATATATCTCTATCTCTATCTCTATCTCTATCTGCCAATAGCGAGTTAGAGTGCCTGTCCTCTCCTAGCCCTTCTAATCATCTTTCATTCTTGTTACCTTTACCAGAATAATAAGGATAAAGTGGAAGCTCAAGGTTGATTTATTTTGAATTTTGCATTTCTCTATTAGTGATTTAGAGAATTCCTCCCATCCATATAAATGTTGATAGCTTAGATTTCTTCCTCTGAAAACTGTCAATTTATATCATACCCTTTGGCCATTTATCTATTAAGGAATGGCTCTTGTTCCCATTTATTTGAATTAGTTCTTTATATATCTTGAATATCAGATCTTCTTTAGAGACACTTGTTGCAAAGGGCTTCCTCCCACTTCCCTTCTAATTTGTAACCATCTTGGTTTTGCTTCTGCAAAACCTTTTAATATTTCATGTTATCAAAAATATTATTATTGTTTGTGATGCTTTCTTTTTGTATTTGGTCATGAACTCTCTCTGTTCATATTAGTGAAAGTAATTTCCCTTCTTTCTCCTCTAATTTGTTTATGAAAGACCTTTTATACCTTTCATAAATCCAATAGGAGCTTATATCGGTTAATGATATGAGATGTTGATCTGAACAAGATTTCTACTAAACTACTCTGCAATTTCTTTAGCAGTTTTTGTTAAATCATGAATCCTTACTTCTAGTAGCTAGGGTCTTTGGATTCATGGAATATGATTTTACTATCTTCATTGCTTTGGGGACTTGTGTACAATCTATTTTTCTCTTTTTTAATGAAACCAAAATAATTCTGATGATTACTCCTTCGTAATATAGTTTGATATATGGAACTACAACTCCATTCCTTTCTACTTTAAAAACTTACTTGCAATTCTTGATCTTTTTTCTCTCCAGATATATTTTTACTATTTATTTAAATTTTATTAAGTAATCTTTTTATATGTCACAGAATAAATTTAGAACAGATGACACCGAATAAGTAAATTAGTATAGGTAGTATTGTTTTTATTATTTTGGCATGTCTAATTATATGATTAATTAATTTTTGAATCCATATTATTTAGATCTGTCTTTATTTCTATTATGCTTTGTCATTTTATTCCTAGAGTAACTGTGCATGTCTTAGTATATAGCTTTTTATATACTCTGCAGTATTTTAAATGTGATTTTCTCTCTCCCTACTTGGTTTTGTCTGTAAATTACAGAAGGGCTGATGATTTATGTGGATTTAGTTTTTATCTTGCTACTTTGCTGAAGTTTTTTTTTTTTTTATTGTTCCAGTAAAATTTATTTGACTCTTTAGAGTTCCCTAAGCATACTCTCATTTGTTGTTGTTCAGTCATGTTTGAGTCTTTATGATCCCATTGAACATAGCATGTCAGGTCCTTCTGTCCTCCACTAAGTCTGACCATCTTCATGTTCATTTATTCTATGACTCTATCCATTGCAATCTCTACCATCTCATTCTCATTTTGTCTTCAATATTTCCCAATATCAGGGTTCAATGAATCCTGCCTTCTCTTCATGAGGTCAAAGTATTTAAGTTTTAGGCTTAGTATTTGACAGTCTAACAAATAATTTCAATTTCATTATGTTTTGACTGATTTTAATCTCTTTGCTGTCCAAGAGATCCTTAAAAGTCTTCTCCAGCACGACAATTTCAAAACACCAATTCTGTAGAGCTCAGTTTTCTTTACAATGCAGAGTAGGACTTGGAGTCAGGATGTCCTAAGCTCAAACCTGGCCTTAGGTACTAGCTATTTGACCTGGGACAAGTCATTTAACCCTGCTTGCCTCAGTTTCCTCATCTGTAAAATGATCTGGAGAAGAAAATGGTCTGAAGAGGCAGAAAGAACTGAAAATTACTAATCAGTAAACTATCTTGACATTTGAAAAAAAATACTTTTGTTTCTTCTTTACCTACACTTATTTCTTCAATTCTTTTTCTTGTTTTCTTGTTAAAGCCAGCATTTCTAACATGTCATAGAGTAATGCTGAGAATGAAGAACTTTGTTCTGTGATGAATCTAATTGAGGAACATCTCTGAGGTTTTCCCATTATATACAATGTTGACCATTGACTTTAGATATTATTTATAAATTTTAGGAAAGGTGAATTTTCTTATTTTTTAGATTTTTTTTTTTTAAAACAGAAATAGTGGCTGAATTTTTGTTAGCTTTCATTGATACAATCACATAGTTTTTTTTTTTAATTTAATTTTGTTTTGTTACTAATATGGCCTATTAGTGGATAGGTTTGCTTATACTGAAACAGCTGCATTTTTGTCTTAAATCCAATTTAATCTTAGCGTGTAGTCTTATATATATATATATATATATATATATATATTGTTTTAGCCACTTTGCTAATATTTCTACAAATTTTTCATTAGAGGGAATGGTAAACAGTTTTCTTTCTGTGCTTTGTCTCTCCCTCTTATTTTGATATTTGTATAATAGGAGGAAGATGGCAGTATTCTTCTTTTTCCCATTTTTGTAAACAGTTTATAAAATATTTAAATTCATTGTTCTTTGGATATTTGATAGAATTCACTTGACAATTTATTTGGACTCAGAATTTTTTCTTTCAAAGTTTGTTTATAGATTGTTTCTTTTATTTTTTTTTTAATTTGGGCTATGAAAATCCTTTATTTCCTGTTCTACAAATCTGGATATTTTGTAGTTTTATAAACATTCATATATTTAAATTATGTTTTCAGGGTTTTTTTCTAGCATGTAACTGGGCAAAAATTTTATTTCTTTTTCATTTGTGAATTAAAAAAAATTTTGATGGAGTCAATTTCATTTTCATCTCTTAACTATTTATTCTATTAATTTTAGTTTTAAAAACAGCTCTTAGTTTCATTTGTGAATTTGATGGTTTGTGTGCTTTATATTTTGCTAATTATTTTTTAATTTACAAAATTTCTAATTTGGCATTTTGCTTGGAATTTTTTTTTGGTGTTGCTTGTAAAGTTTTATTTTTTTTTTTTAGTTTAATACCCAATTCAGTGATTTATTCTCCCAATTCTCAGAGTTTAGAAATATGAATTTCCTTTTAAGGACTACTTTTCCTGCTTCCCCAAAGTTCTGATATATTTTCTCATTGTTATTATTTTCTATTATTAAAATACCTATTTTATGACTTATTTCTATGATATAGCAATTTCTTACTATTAAATTATTTAGTCTTCAATTGATTTTGGTCCTTTTCAAAGATTGTTTGTTGAATATAATTTTATTGCATTGTCATCAGAAAAGAACATATTTACTATTTATGGATTAGTTTTAAATTTTTGTTTGTGAAGTTTTTACATCTTAATACATGTTTAGTTTTTGTAAAGGTTGCATGCCCAACTGAAAAATATGCATATTCTTTTCTATCCCTATTCAGTAATCCCCAGTGAATCTATATAATTCTTCTTCAAAGAAAGTGACAGCTTTTTTGTGATAGTTTATGCATTGAAGTAAATAAAACTTAAATGGAAAATTTACCTAACAAGTTTAGTTGCTTGTGTTTTTAAAATAAACCATTTTTAAAAATTATACTACTACACAAACATTTTAAAAACGAAAGCAGCATACATATTTTCTTTTCCCCATGCTTTCAGCTCTAGAAATACCAATTTTTCATTTCCCTTCATTTCCCATCTTTGCTGCCAGTGAAATTTATAGCAACAATAATCTTCTAAAGGTCTCTGATTATAAAATTTATTTCCATTTATGTATAACCTACATCTTAAAGATATGTCTGTGCTGAATCTTTCTCAGAATAGTCTTTGGCACATACTCTTGATATGAACTTAGATTACTGTTAATTTTCAGTATATTTTGCATTTATCTTCTTCAGAAACTTGCTTTTGAGCACAGCCTGACAAAAACCACAGTAACAACAGAGTACATTGAATGGTAGTTCATAAGAGAAGACCTTTTGGGAGCTGCAGGTGAGTTTGGAGAGTCCCTCACTAGTGTTTACTCAAGGAATAACAAACACTATCAAAGCCAAAACTGGACAGTTGCCTACCCCAAAGCTCCAAATTGTTTAATATTGGCTTGCTTCCCTGACTCTCCTAAAGGACCCACACTTCCTAGATAGCAGTATCAAGATGCAAAATCAAGCAGCTTGCTTCATTCTTAACCCCAATCGACCATACAACAACAAGCTAAGAGTCCTTCAAATCAATCTTGAGCCAGTATCTGGCCTAGAGGATGTCAAATTGGTGCATAATCAATTCTCGTTGAATGAATGAATATGACATTTGCTAGGATCATAAGCTAAAAGGAGCCTACCTCAGAGTCTATCTAGTCTAGACCCTCATTTTATATATGAAGATATTAGAAACCATGGAAATGAAGGGGCTTGCAGAAGGTCACATAGATAATCAATATTCGAAGGGAGATTCCAATCCAAACCCTCTTGACTCCAGAATCAGTGTTCTTTCTATCATATTTTCTTTCTCAACCAGTTTTCCTCTTAGGATGAATATTAAGACAAATTCTTTTAATTAAAAAATTCTTTATTTATTCATACTTTATGTATTAGTAAATACTTAATAATTGCTTATTCATTTATTCACCAGGGATTAAAATGGGCCTCAATCATACTCACAGATGCTACTATGACTAGGTTTTTTGAGGTAAAGACTTACAAGAAGGAATTTTAAAAGGGTAAATATGTAAGGGGAGTAGGAAAAGAGAAAAGGGATAGGAAACAAGATGGCAAAGAGGGAAGGATGAGATGGAGAGTGAAGGAGGTAGGGAGAGAGACAGAGACACACACACATACACACACAGAGAGAGAGAGAGAGAGAGAGAGAGAGAGAGAGAGAGAGAGAGAGAGAGAGAGAGAGAGAGGGAGAGAGAGAGAGAAGGAGAGAGAGAGAGAGAGAGAGAAGGAGAGAGAGAGAGAGAGAGAGAGAATGGGGACAGAGACAGAGATGGAGAGGCAGAAACAGAGAGAGAGAAATAATGATTAAATTAGAAAGATGGAACTCTGACAATAGTGTCACCTACCTGTGCATTCATTCATCATATCCACTTTGTCTTTTTAAAAAGCAGGAGATGTATGAGTTTATACTTTTTGAATATATGGTTAGAAAGATAAAGATAGATCTATGTTTACTGTATGTATACACGTGTGTGTGAACACACATACCTATCTCTACAGTTTCCTTTTCTGTTGCTCACAGAAGGATGTGAGAAAGTAGAATATACTAACTATATATATGTATATATATTTACATTCTTATATGATAGTATATGTTAGATAATCCTAGAAAAACCATGTTCATTACATAAAGGGATTCTTAAAGGTGTTGGCATTAAGGAGAAATTATCTGAAACATATCACATGCACTGTTTGATCTTACCAATGGCAACAAGAAATGGGTTATTTTTCTGTATTTGATAAAGGGTGATCAGTAACATGTTATTTGGGATGAATGAGTTTTTTCTCTCCCTCATCTTAGCTTGGTCTGGGCTACGGCAGAAGAGTCTAATTATAGACTCGGAATCTTCAATTTTTAGCATATTAAAAGTGTTAATTTTGACTTAATTATTGAACAGACAACCAAAAAGGTGCCATTTTGCTTTTATTGACTTAGAGTTTACAGATGAAATAAATAATGCAGTGCAAGTCTACTTGAAGGATATTTTCTTTCACTTTTTGCCAACAGAGAAGCAAAAGAACCAGCAGTTCCAAGGCAAGTAGTAAGATGTTCAGTAAATTTTCCTTCAGTTGCTTGGGCACACAGACCATCTGGCATTAAGGGGAAATGAGAGCCCAATGTGCCCTTTGTTAGGCAAGTGATTGCCACTGGGAGGAATAATTCTGCCTTTAATTGTGCACCTATCTGGGAAGAGAACAAAATAAAGGATCTCCTTTCTCTGAAGAAAATGATAAATAATCTTGAAGATTCAGCTCTAATCCTGATTGGAAAGCTGGGTGCTCATCAACTTTGGACATTCTAGATCCAGGCAGTACACAAAGTACCTATTGACTTCTGGGGGATTTTTTAGGCAACAAAGAACAACAAAACCATCCTCAGAGAACTAATTCTCAATCTTGATTCTCAATTACTCCTTCAAAAGCTGGCAAAGGAAGACAGGGAAGAAAGAATTCATGATTATGAAACTGTTGACAGAGTGCTCTGTCATTTTTTTTTACCCTTTGCCTGGTAACTGAAATCTCCAAGTGGAGGTTCATGGGGCATGACATCATTTAGTCATTCATAAAAACCAAGAAATAAAATAAAAATCTACCCTCCCTTGAAACAAAGTTTGATCTTTAGCTTAACATATAGTAAAATAAAGAAAGAAAAATGTTGTAGTTCATAGAGCTTAATGCAGTAAGTATTTGGCTAGTAGATTGACTTTTTATGCAATAACCTTATCTTAGTTCAGAATAAATGGCCAACTTGTGATACAAGAAAAACCTTGTACAGATATCTTGCACATTTGTTTAGTAAATATTTTTGTTGGTGATGAAGCTAAAGAAGAGACTCTTTTTGCACTTGCACCAATTAACAAATTTCTCTTTCATGAATCTAAAGATTCTTACAATCTGAGTGAAAACTTTTGACTTTGTAATCTGATTATTTTCATCATTTCTACTCAGATGATTTCCTGTAGACTTATTTTAGCATTTAGCACAACTTGAGAGCAATCGCTAATGGGTGGAATAACCAGCAGAAAGTATGCTCTTCCAGGGCTATTTTCATTTATGTCTTTATATCCCCAGTGGGATTGTTGCTTATGGGTAGTTAATAAATGTTTGTTGCTTGAACACACACATGTAGAAATGAATGAATATCTATAATTAATAGTTAGAAGGAGCAGCTAGGTGATTCAGTGGAAAGAGAACCAAGCTTAGAGATGGGAGGTTATAAGTTCAAATTTGGCCTCAGACACTTCCAACTGTGTGACCCTGGGCAAATCATTTAACCACCTTTCCCTTGCCCATACCACTCTCTTCAACCTTGAACTGATGTTGTGAATCTTAATAACTACTCAGACTGTACTTTAGAAGATTTGATTTAGCTATTCACTTATTGTAACAATGGAGATACTTGGTCTAACAAGAATCAGGAATGTCTTGGGAACTTTACATTACTTTACCCATACTTATACATACTTTAGGGAAGATAAAGTTGTAAACTCCTGATTAAACAAGGAAGGTACTTGACTCATACCTTATAGTAAAGCTAGAAACTTAAGCTAAGTCTATTTTTAGATCTAATACAAAAAGATGTTAAGTACCCATAAAAGGTTATTAATCACAAAAAGGTCAAGTAACTCACAAAAGGCAAGCTTAACAAAGAAGTGTGAAGTACTCAGAAGATATAGTCTAACCAGAGAAGGTAAGAACTAAAGAGTGATGAGAACTAAGAATGGGCAGTCCTGGAAAAAGTGTCTACTGTGATTGGTAGACATAAAAATTTAGGAGAGGAGACATCAGAGAAAATTTCTTTAAAAAGAAGGGGTAAAAAGTCAGTGGAAGGCAATTCAGTTCAGAGATTATTCTGAACTCAGTTCAGGAGATTGAGTTCAGTGGAGGACTGGAACCCAGCTTGGAGATGGTCTCCTAGTGAGTGATAAGACCAACTCCCTTACCCTTGGGCTCAGGGAGGCTACTTTGGCCAAGGCCTTTAACTACTGCCTGGCTCAGCCTGAGCCAGAGCAGTTTAAATTAATTCTTCCTCTCTCTCTCTTTCTCATTCTCTCTCCTTTCCTTAATTCCTTCTCTCTATATTAATTAAAGTCACCATAATTTCCATACTGACTTGGGAATTTTATTTGGCAACCATTTAAATCTAGATTTCAAGTCAAAACACTAAAATTATCTATACAATGTTTAGTATCAATTCTAAGACAAAAGGTAAGGATTTTATTTTTAAAAATTAAAAGAATCTCAGCAAAAATAAGAAATAAGGATAGAAATACTTTAGTACCAAAGGCTAATGCAATAAAGCAAAATGGAAGAAAATTGTCATGGAACTGAGGAATCTTTACAAAAGTACAAATGACCTTTTGATAAGACCATACAAAACTGAGTCTCCAGAATGATTGTCTTAACACTGATACTCTTAATAAACCCCTTACCATCTGTCTTAGAGTCAAAACTAGGAATTGGTTCTAAGGCAGAAGAGAAACAAGAGCTAGACAATGGAGGTCAAGTGACTTGCCCAGGGTCCACTGAGACACCCAGTTAGCCCCAACACTGATATTCTTTTTTTTTTTAATAAAACCCTTACCTTCCATCTTGGAGTCAATACTATGTATTGGCTCCAAGGCAGAAGAGTGGTAAGGGCTAGGCAATGGGGGTCAAGTGACTTGCCCAGGGTCACACAGCTGGCAAGTGTCTGAGGCCAGATTTGAACCTAGGACCTCCCGTCTCTAGGCCTGGCTCTCAATCCACTGAGCTACCCAGCTGCCCCCTCCAACACTGATACTCTTAATAGTTGCTAGTTAACTAATTATCTTGCCTCTGCTACTCAATAATGTTTGACATAAATCTCACACTGGGCCATTTTCTAGAAGAATTAACAAATGCATAACCCTTTTCAAATGAAGTTAATATGATTACAGTGGACACTTAATTCATTTTACTCACCAAAATGCAGAGCTGAGATAAGAGTTATACTGTTTAGAAATCTGTCTCATGGATACTATCACATGAAAATGGTCCTAGAAAAATAATTCCTCTCCCTGGCCTTAAAAATTCAAGTATTTCAATACATTTATCCAATTCTGTGGATCTGTGATGCGATTGATTTTAGTGCTCTCTCCAGTGATGCTAAGCATTTCACATCCATCCCCACCAACCTATTTCATGTGAATATTATCCATATCATTCCATAAATCTTTAAAAGGAGGTCTATCCAACATGCATGAGCTTTCTCATGATATTGAATGGATACTAATGGAATATGCAGACTGGCTATTGCTTCTCCCTTGTTTTCACTCATCTCTTTTTGCAGTCACACACATCTCTAATGTCATCTGTTATTTCTGAAATCTCTTTGGGCAGCCCATGAGGACATTTAAGTTAAAACTAAGGAAATTGGGTTTAGATTCTCTTTTGAACTTCCTTTCCTCACAGGGATCACTCCTTTCTAGTTTGTACTCAGAAAGCTAATCTTTAGCTGGAGATAAGACCTGTCATACAAAGGATTAAAAGCAAATGTAAAAAGACTTAAGATTAAGTGTTGATCATTTGTCAAGCATTAATGAGGGAAAGGAAGAGGAGAGAGGATAAATTCAACTTGTCCCAGGGTGGCACAAATTCTATCTATTCATATTTTTTAAACTGGTTACTGAGCCAGAGGAAACTCCAACCACTCATGATTATATTATTATATTCCATTTGGAATACTAGTGACCTTTCCTCATCATTGACTCATTCCCGGTACTCTTCCTCTCATACCTTCATTCTGTTCCTCTTTCCTTTGAACTAAGAGAAAAAGCTCCCAGATTTCCCCAGTCCAGCAAATATTCTACCTCCCATGATCCTTAGTCCCTCCTTCTGGTTGATAAAAACTGTATTTCCCATCTATCTTCTGTGGGATAAGGGATTATGCACTACCTCTTTTGTACCCTTCTTCCTCGACAATGTGGTGGTGCATTTAATGGCCCCAGGTTTTTCCTTGAAATAAAATATCATAATGTAAATAAATGTATTTAGTGCCAACTAGCAGAGTGAGGATGTGTGGCACCTTCTTAACACAGTGATTCTTTGATCACAATTTCACATCAGTGTTGAGTACATAATTAGTGCTCAACTCATTCGTATTGAATTGAAATACCAAACAGCATTCATCAAGTTTTTTTTTTAAATATTATTATTATAAGCCATGCTGTATATCTTATGACCTAAACAGAGAAAACTAGTTGGGCATCATCCTGTCCTCAGGGATCTTTCTCTTATATTCTTCATTCCCTGAATCTCATTAGAGGTCACTTCTCTCCATCCTCCTTACTGTCCTCCTTCACAATCCAATTTCTTAACACAAGTAAGTTGTATGTACTTCTCAGCACTCTGTAGGTTCTTCCTAATAGTTAAACAACAACTATAATTACAATGTGTAATTGAGGAGTAATTTTCCAGACTACAGGTGCACAGTTTGCTTGAAATGTATTTGCCTACAAACAAGTTAGTTTAAAACCTCCCCATCTCATGCTAGTATGATAATGGGGCCAACTACCCGTCAGTCCCATCTGTCTTCTCAGTTGTGGCTTGAGAATGAAAGCTGCCTCTCACACTTTTGTGGCTACAAGGAATATGCTGGAGTGCTCAGACGTCCTGGCGCACAAGATGCTAGAAGAAATGTCTCTTGAGATCTTGAACTCTTTCAGGATATTACTTAGGATATTGTATCAGAGTAATAGGAATTATTTAATGGTCCTCATTATGGACAAAAAGAAAATTTACTTCCTCAGTGTTATTCCTAGATAATCTCCTGGTACAGCTGTGCTGCTAGGGAATGGGGTGGACGATATGCTGGTCTTGTAGTCAGGAAGATTCATCTTGTTGAGTTAAAATTCGGCTTAGATAGCTGTGGGACCCTGGATAAGTCACTTCACTTGGTTTGCCTTGGGTCCTCGTCCGTAAAATGAGCTGGAGAAGAATATGGCAAATGACTCCAGTTATCTTTTCTAAGAAAATCCCATCTAGAACCACAAAGAGTCAAATACATCTAAAATGACTGAACAGAACAGGAAACATAGGGACTAGTGATTATCTCTGGTTTACCATGCACTAGCTAGCTGTGTGTCTTTGGATGGGTGCCCTAACCTCTCTGGGCTTGTTTATGTATCTGCAAAACAAAGGTATCCCTTCTACCTCCATCTTTCTTTGTACTGGATTGGAAAGCGAACAGCAGCAAGAACCAGAAGATCCAGATCCTAATGATATCTCTGCCACCATCAACTCTGTGGCTTTAAGGACATCAAATTTTTTTTTCTGTTTTTGTATTTCAGTTGCATCATCTGCAAAATGGGGGGTAGCATCTTTTCTCCTTGAAGGCAAAGGATGGTACCAGAAGACCTATTGATATCCATTTTAGTATAATTCTAGTATATTTATATACTAGTATATATATATATATATATATATATATATATATATACTAGTATATATATAGAAGTATAATTCTAGAATATTAGGCCATAAGACAAAAAGCACAGGAATGGCATGTTACATGCCATATTTTTTTCCCTTCACACCCAAGTCTCACTGATACTTAGACGGCTGGGTAGGCAGATATCATTTCTACTTGCAAAGGAGAGCACATTAATGCAGCATTTCCACAGTTTTCCCAACCATTGTTGATAATTGCCAAAGTGTGCAACCCTTAATACTCATTAGTTTTTGTATCAGAGGCATTTGCACCCTCTTCAGTTTTTGCAACGAGTAGCGGGGGGTCTTTGGTTTTGAGGCAATGTCTGGTGTTTGGATGGAGAACCAATGAATGTATGTACAATAAAATGGAAGTATTGTTACACAGCTGAAAGATGGACCAAGTAGCTAGTGTGTGAGCTAAGGAACTGGCTCATGATCTAAGGAAACGACATTTCCTCTTCAGGTTATCCAACAGCTTCAAGATCAAGGAGAGTGCACTGGTCCTGGAATTGGGGAGACACAAATTCAAATTCTGCTTCAGATGCTAACCAGATGGGTCATCTTTGGCAGTAACTTGAGCTCATTTTCCCCATCAACAAAATGAGGCTGGATTCAATGGTTCCTAAGGTCTTTTCTGGAGCTAAATCTATAATCCTAAAAGAAAATCAAAACCTGTGCCCAGATCCATGGCATTCCATTCCCAACCCATATCACAAATACATATGACTTTGATATAATCCAGTGGCCAAAGAATCACTCCATTTAATAAAGAGAAATAATATAAAAGAAATAAACAATCCCATCCACTTTTTACGATGGCCTGAAGGAAATACCCTTTATAATTTGAACTTTTAATGACAAGTATAAGAGAAAGTTATTTCAACTTGATCTTTCTAGATAGCACTTCCTAAATAACTAGAGATTCAAAGCCCTAAGTAGGGGATTTTGATTTATTATTATTATTATTTTTTAAGCAACGATAATCTGGCAAGATTTTGCAAGGCAGATTTTGTGCCTGGACTTGCTGATTAATTTGCGTAATGATTTCACAAGTGTTCCACAGTAGGCTTCTTGGGTATATATTAATACAGTAGACTTAAAGTCACATATGCACAACAAAACAAATCATAAATAATGAGATACTAAAAACCAACTGTCACTGAGGTAGCAATTACTGGTGTCTCTTTTTTGCTTCAGCGACTCTTTCCTTTTACCCTGAGACATGCAAACAGAACAAACAATTAGCGAAATAATTGATGATCAGTACCTTCAAAGCTTGTGGTGACCTGGTTTATGCTTTATAAGTCTAATAATGAGAACTCCTCTTACTTGGTGATTAGTGGGCTGCCTGGTGTTCTCCAATGGAGCTCTAGAGGTACATCTGTATCAGACAAAAGGTTTTTATCTGCCCTTTACAGTTAGTTGGTCCCTAATGAACTGAGCTTTTGTCCCTTGCTGTTTTTAGATTCCAATTAAATTTGTTTATGGAATAGACAAATAATTAAATATGTACTCTGTTTTCCAGTGCTTAATATTGCCTTCCGATGGGGTTGTGTTACAGTCGGTGGCAATTAACATATACAATAATGTTTTTAATCACTTAAGTAATAAAACACATGCACAATGTGCCCATGTTTTCTTAATCTTCTTTGTGCTTGTCAACCCATTCCTTTAACTTGGATTGGGTGCTCTAATTACCCTCTGCTGAGCTGCAGTAATTCATCTTTTTTTTTTTTCTTGAGAAATAACATCAGTTTTCACTTTTATGCTTGAAAAAGCCAAAGAATGGCAGTTCATCCTGGAAACTTCAGAGCCCAAAAGGAATGCATTAAGGTTATGACAAACTGATCTTGTGTTGTTCACAGCAAGAGGCATTAAACAGATAAATAGCTTGTCATGTTAGGAACTTGTGCTAACGCAATATTTCTCTCCTCCTTTGTTGAATTTTCTATCTGGCTTCTAGATTAGGTCCTTATGTACAATATCTGTATGAGCCATTTTATTAGTATGAAGGCATCTGGAATTTGTTTTCTTTTTTCTTTTTTTAAGGAAACTGCTCAACTACTAAAGCATTGTCACATAAAGGCCTAAAAACACCAGACTCAGGAGACCAACAGTCATTCCTTCTCAGTTTTACGTGTTGATTTTCACAATGTAAGCTAACCCACAAGCATTTGTTGTTCAATTGTTTTCAGTCATGTCTCTTCATGACTCTCTTTGAGAGTTTTTTTTTTTTTTTGGCAGAGATACTGGTATGGCTTGCCATTTCCTTCTCCACCTCATTTGACAGGTGAGGAAACTGAGGCAAAGAGGGTTAAGGGACTTGTCCAGGGTCATACAGCTAGTGTGTCTGAGAACAGAATTGAACTCAGGAAGATGAGTCTTCTGGACTCCAGGCCAGGCACTCTATCCATTGTCCCTAAAATTAAGCACCAACAAGATACGTTGCTAGGCTCTCTGTGTCCAAAGACAAAATGAAATGATCCCTGCTCTCAAGGAGCTTATGTTATACTGAGGAAACACAACATTTTCACAGATAAATTATAGGATATATACATAAAAAATAAAGAGTGATCTGAGCAGTCATTAACAACTGGGGGAATCAAGAAAGACCTTTTAAGGGAGTATCTGAAGCCCAGATATATGCCTACATTTTTACTGTGACCTGCCATTCTAAAATCTTTTAGTCTTCCTTAATCTTAGTGCTTTCTCTCTGAGACTGTCCCCAGCTTCTCCTGTATATAGTTTGTACTTAGCTTATATGCTTTCTCCCCCATTACAACATGAGCTCTTTGGGGGCAGAGACTTTTTTTTGCTTTTTTTGTTTGTTTTTGTTTTTATCTTTCTTTGCACAGTAGGTGCTTAATAAATGCTTCTTGACTTGAACTGACTAAGGAATAGCAAAAAGACAAATTCATTTGGACCAGAAAGTGATACTATGTATTATTATGTATAATGAGGTTGAAAAAGTAGTTTGAAGCCAGGTTATGAAGGGTTTTAAGTTAAAACAGATCAATTTTTCAGTCCTCAAGGCAAAAAGGAGTTTATTAAGTGGTGATATAGTCAGAGCTATAGTTTAGAAAAAAGCTGTGGCAGCTGTGTGAAAAAGGATTTGAGAAGGGAAAGACTTTAATCAGAGAAAACAATTAGGAGGCAATTGTAATTGTCCAGGTGAGAGGTAATGATGGCCTAAATTAAGGGGCTGGCCCCTGAGGAGAAAGAAGGAAATGAATATGAGATAGAGAAGAAGCCAGTGGATAAAGAGAGGCCAAAAATTAGGGAGGGAGCCAATGATTTAGGAGGCAGTCTCACATTTTAGAAAAGAAGGAATGGGATCAAGGAAATACATGGAGAGCCTGGCTTTGGGAAGGAGAAAAGCCACCTCTGCATGAGTGGCTAGGAAAAAAATAGTAAAAATTAAGTTGGACTATGTTGAGGTGATTTGAAGCATAGAGCTGAGGTCAGGGAGTCCAGAAAGGGATGGTCATTAATGGAGCAGTGGAGAAATGTTGTAAGAGAAGTGTATAATTAGAAAAATTTGGACTCCATCTCCCAGAATTCTTTTCTTGTCCCAACAATCCTTTTCCCCTTTTTTCATGTTTGCTTTTGTTACGTGTATATATGAGTTTTGGTGTTTCTAGTCTTCTTTTTCATATGCAAGGCTGGTGAGCTCTCTCTGTTTCCCTAGCCTTTTACTTTCCTTTTGCTTCAAGTTAAATATTAGGATATTAAATATAATACTTGGAGCATTGAATATTAATTTTTAAAATTTACTGAAGAAACATTCAGGATTAGCGAGAGTAGCCAGTGTCTTCTGAGGAGTTTCCCAGGAGGAGAAGAAGCTTAAGAATTGATGTATGAAAGGTGGTTTGCTAATAAATAACACCAGGGTTCTGGAGAACCCAAAAGAAGGGGAGGAAAGAGTAGTAGTAGCCAAGGAACAGATCTAACTAGACAACCTACTATTCTGTATCACATGGATTTTGACAAGAGCCATAAAACAGAAGACCATTCTTCTCTTCCCATTAGAAATGGTCATATTGATCTAAATATCATGCCATGAGACTGAAGGATGGGGTGTACATGGGTTGTCACAGGACAGATTGCAAGATGCCTATATTGGCTTGGTCCAGGTTCGGTTCTAAAGTCAAAAACAAGATACTGGATGCCCAAATGGAGTGAGGCTACCAGTTTTGGTCTGACTGGTTACAGAATATTGAGATATGGTTTTAATTTATTCACTTTGTGGTTTTCTCATAGTAAAACATTTCTTTTCCAGTTTGGACTCCTCACATTGGTGAGTTCTTGGAGTCTCCATGTGGGGAAGGGAACTAGGCTGGCCACCCTACTTTCTTTTTCCTGGAATGTTCTCTCAGACCTTCTTTCACCAACCCTTCTTTTCACTTTCTTTTCTGTGGACTTCTTTCATTAGAATGTAGACTCCTTGAGGATAGGTACTCGCTTTCTTTTTGTGTCTATTTGTATGTTCAGAATTTACAGTACCTGGCATATGTGAAATATTTAATAAATTCTTGTTAACTGTCTGATTGACCTTCAGTTAATAGC
This sequence comes from Monodelphis domestica, assembly GCF_027887165.1. NCBI lineage: Eukaryota > Metazoa > Chordata > Mammalia > Didelphimorphia > Didelphidae > Monodelphis > Monodelphis domestica. Next base: position 215,490,473 of record NC_077227.1, read on the forward strand.
TAGGTCCATTTCAGAACCAAGTTGATTAGCCTAACTGTGGGGATCAGGCTGGGGTATGGTCTTGGGAGAATCCAGGGAGTAAGGGCTAGAGGGCAAGAGACTAGATGGCTAGATGCATATATTGGCTAATCTCTCATTCTGGTAAAAGACTGGAGTCTGGAGGCATATAAGTGTGAGCCTTGATCACATTTTAGTAATTTTTTTGAATATGGATATGGTTTACCACTTGTATGGGGAGAATGGTATTTAGTTACATTTTTCACTTCAGATGTTACTATTGAGAGTAAAATAGTTGTGTACTCAGTCATTTCCTTAACTTCAGAGAAGATTTATAGCTTCTTCTAAAATTTTTGAGAAATGTCTGACCCTAGTCAATATTCATCTTCATTCTTTCCATTGGATCTCCATAGAATCACACAGTCTTTGATTTTGAAGGGATCTCAGAATTATTTAATTAGGTCAAGTCAAATAGACAATCAATGACAATATGTTCACTGCTTAATATGTGCCAGACATTGGGAATATAAATATAAGCAGAGCTATGGTTCCTACCCTCAAGGAGTGTGCATTCTAACAGGAAAGACACCACATAAAAGGAAACTGAAAATGGTAGGAGGGGACCAAAGAAGATACCCAACTCAGGGGCATGATGGGGAAGTCTAGAGCATATTCCAGTGAGAAATTAAGAGATGGCTGGCTTAGTCTCCTTCCTAGAAGAGAATTCTGGGAGAATCTATATAATCAGAGAGAGTGACCACAGAGATGGAGAGTTCTTCCATTATGTGAATTCCAGGGCTGAAATGATGTTCTAAAATAAAGAAATTTCTGGATCAGTCTGGAGAGGAGTGCAGCCTGGTAAAAAATGAAACCAGTCCTCAGAGAAATACTTATTATTCCATACTGAAGGAATGGCAGACCCAATCTCCAATAAAGGGCAACCTATTACTACATGAGGCTGGCCATTGACTTTTTGGATAACTTTAATTGTTACAATTGCTGTTTTTCTGGTTTTCCAGTAATTAGTCTTCTTTGCAACTTTTACCAATTAGAGCTTTCAAGAAAAGTGGACCAAGTCAACTCTCTCTTCTGTAAGACAAGCCTTCACTTAAATACAGATATCATGTCCTCCATCAGTCTTCCCTTCTACAGGCTAACCATTCCTACTTCTTTCAATGGATTCTTATGTGATATGATCTTAAAATACTTTACCATCCTGACTGTACTTCAGAAATTCTCTGGATTGCTGATATCCTCCTTAACCTATGGCACTGAGGATTAAACACACAATTTCAGACATGATCTGACTAGGGTATAGTATGGAGAAACTATCATTTCATTTTTTCCGGGAAATGCCTCTAAGTGTACTCTGAGATTTCGCCATTTTTTGACTGCTATATTGTACTGTTGGCTCCTACTGAACTTGTTGTCCACTCAATCTATAATAGCTTTTTGAAATTGATGTCCAACTATGCTCCTCCTATTCTATATTTGTGAGGTTGAATTATCAAATATTATCTTATTATTAGATGCAGTCCAGTGCTCTAGTCTGTCAAGATCCTGATTTTGTCATCCAGTGTATTAACTTTGTATAATCTACAAATCTGAGTATAATTCTAGGAAATCAGCTAAATTGTCATTGAGTTGACTGATTATTTTCATTCCAATTCATGTAACCCATCTGAAGCCTAGGAACAGGTCTTGATCCCCAGTGCAATGTGAAGGAGAAACTGGCACTATGGAATTACAAGGAGAAAACTTAGAGTATACTTGTGGAAAGGGGGAGCTAACTACTTGGAATGTCTCATTTTAGGAGCTGAGCTTTGCAGTGAGATTTCTTTGTAGTATACAAACTGTCTTCTAACCATACACAGCCATTTGGGAGGGAAACATCTACCACCTCTTTTATACTCAGAAGTCATCTTTATTATATCTCTTTTGTGATTCAAAGGCCAGACGGCTATACTCAGCCAGCTATGTAGAGAAGCCCAAGCAGACATGTCAAAATTCTGTCTTTTGAATGTCTTGTCTTCCTCTGCTTGTCCTCAAAGCAGTTTAAACTCTTATTTGAATTATGAAAATTTTAATTTATATCATATCTGTTATCATTATTCTTTTAATTTTAAATGATCACAGCATACCCAGTTTAGCAAAAACTTCCAAAAACATGTATTCATTCATTTGCTGTGTATTCCTACCAATAACAAAATTGCTGTCCTCCTTACTTTTTTATTCACTTACATCCCAAAGCTTACACAGGATTAATAGCCCTCAACTTATTAGAATAATTCATGCAAATAGGTCATTTTGTGGGAGATAGAGAGAATAAAGTATTCTCTAAACCCTTCACACACTCACACAAATACAAAGAACTGGCAAACCTTTATTTAACTCTTGTGGCACTCTTTAAAGGACATGCGTGTTCAAAAAAGGCACTAATAATCAATATGTTTTGGAACAGACTAAACCTATTATGCTTCTAAAACATGAAAAGTAAAATATGGATGAAGCTGGGGACAATAGAAACTTTTAAAAGAAAATTCCTTTAGTTGTATCTTTGACTTTGATCTCTTATCTCCTTTAGCAGTTTGCTCCAAAAACCACACCCCCCACCTTACACTCTAACTTTAGTATCTCTATAACTGTCAAGTCCTTCTCTGCTGCCTACAAATATGCTAACACCTTCCATCTTGGAAAAAAAAAAACAACCTTTCTCTTGATACATTCCTCAAATCAATCATTCTATGTCTCTCCCAACTGATAGAAAAAGCTCTCTACACCCACTGCCTCAATTTCCTCCCTTCTCACTCACTTGTCACTTACCTGCAATCCTGCTTCCATCTTCATCACTCAAGTAAAATTGCTTTCTCCAAGATTCATAATGATCTCTTAATTTCCTGCATTAGAGGCCTTTTCTAAGTCCTCATACTTCTTGGCCTTTCCATAGCCTCTAACAATGTTAACTCCTTTTCCTGAATACTTTCTTCTCCCTCAGTTTATTCTTTCTTGGTTTTCTTCCATCTATTTTGCAATATCATTACCCAAATCTTACACTCATAACTGTAGATGTCCCTAGCACTTTGTCCAGGATTAGCTATGTATCTCTGTCTCTCTTGTTTTTGGACCCTGTCTTTGTTTCCCTTTGTGTTTCTGTTTCTAATCGTTCATTCACTTCACCAATTAGACTGTAAATCATATGAAAAAATGGCCTATGTCATTTATATTTTTGTATTCCCAATATTTAATACACTTCTGATTAATAGTTAAGTACTTAATATTTTTCTGGATTTCATTGAGTATTTCATGGTAAGAAACTCATGGGCAGGTAACTATAGCAGTCTAGTTTTTCCAAGTATTGGCATTCCACAATCCCCAAAGAGTAGGCCATTTGGATTTTGGCAGTCATTTCCAAGATTTCTCCCATTTATATGCACATTTAGTAACAGACGGTAAGTGAGAACTAGACTCTGAGTAACCAACACATTAGCATGTGTGAAAATAACTCAATTAACGCAGGTACAATGTGAACATAGCCATTAATTCCACTGGAAACAATGCTCCTAGTGCTAGGACCAATGCAGGATCTTGCAGATGGTGTTAAGCCAATAATTTTTTCAAAGACACAATGCTGCAGCTGTAGAGCTGGCAAAATGAGGCAACTTTGGAGAGAATAAGTCAGATTTGATCAGGAAGACCGACACTTGACCACATGAGTATCTCAGCTTACTGGGATATGTTCCAAAATCCATCCATCTCATCCAGTATGACAGTCTCAAAAAAAGGAAGAAAAAAAAACCCAGTCACACTTCACATCTTTGCATCAAGCCATGTCTCTGTCACACTAGGGCTGACAGAATAAATGTATGACATCTCCCAATGACACCTCCCAATGTCTCTCAATTTAAAAAAAAGTATATATGCTTTAAAAAAGTAAAAGAACAGACAGCATCCAAACTAGTTAAAAAACTGCTTTTCTATGAACAAAAACTGTTCCCAATGAAAAGAAAGATTATAACATTCGTTTTTAGTAAATAATTGGACCCTTCAACATTTTACCCACAAAATAGGTTGCAATATAGGAAGATGTAAGTATACTCATGAAGTAAAGCTGGGTAGACTGAACATAATAGGAATCCTAGAAACAAAAGATTTCAGCTTAGAGATTATTCAGATCAGCCTTCTAATTCTACATATGAGGAAAAGAGATTAAGTAACTTGTTTTGTTAATTCTTGCCTCGTCTACTAACTAGCTATCTGACCATGGGACTCATTTCTGTGAACCTCATTTCTAATAACCTCAGTTAGCTTATCTGAAAAATAAAGGGTGTGGACTAGATCAGCTTTGGTGAAGTATTGGCATGTGTGCCACCCCTGACACAGGGAGCTGCTCTGTTCCCCCTCTTCCCAGATCCTGAGGACATTTTTTGCATGTCCCACCCCCCTATCTAGCCACCCAATGCAAGTACTTCCTCCCTCAGCTCTCTCTGGTAATGTGAGGGGTTCACAGACAGCTTGAATTTCCCCTCTGGGCACTCAAATTCAAAAGCCTTCACCAATGCTATATTTGACAGAGTAGGAGTACATGAGGTTTGAGGGTAGGACTACCATTTATAGTATGAGGATTTACTGAGCCCCATTTAAGGGTGTTCATTTACTTTTGGTATCCATCTGTCACTCACTTCTCACTAGTGCCCCCAAGAAGCTGTAGAGTACACAGTGGTTATGCCCCAATAAAATCATCTCATCAAACCAGATTGAGGGTAACCAACAATGCCCAAACCAGTCAATGACTTAAGGGAAGTCTACCCCAAGAATAATTTGTTCCCATGGCCATGAAGGTGGCTGAAGCAGGTACTGTGGAACACCTAGAACTTGATCAGACATAGAACATGCCAAGGTCATCTGCTGCATTGCATCCCAGGCCATTACACATTATCCTGACTTTTGTCATGTCACTTGGATTTCAATGATTCTGGAAGGGATTAAGGCTGATGACTTTGTGCAACTCTGTCTCGCTTGAATCCAATTCATACTCTTGTCAAGATATCATCCTGTGATGTCATCTGTTGACTTTGAAAGGAAGAATCAACAACATGGACTAAATGAAGCTTCAGGTAACTTTTAGTTCTTGAATCTTGTGCTTTTGTTCTAATCTTCTAATGTTTCAAAGGCTACCACAGACTTTCAAATTCTTACCATGCAAAATTCTCTTAGGAATGAATGCCAGTGAGTAATCTGTTATTTATTCTGAATTTTCCCACAATTGCATCTTTATTCATTCTTTTCCTAGAATGCCCTTCCAATATTTATATTGGTCATAATTCTATCTTTAAGTACAAGCTCATATATCAGCTTTTCCATTAATTTAATTCAGTTTAGCATAAATTTGCAAAGGGATTACTATGTGTGTTGTGTTAGAAACAAAGCAGAAAAAGGAAAGATTTATAAGACACAGCCCTACTTTTAAAGTGCTTATTATCTAATAGAGACTTTTTGAGTTATGTTCAGGTTTCAGGATTCTGTGATTTAGAACAAATACCAAACATCAATATTATATCAATGAATTAGGGGTTGCTTTGCATTTTTCAACAACTCTAATTATTTGAGATTTTAGGGGGAAAGCTTTCTATTACAGATAATGGTATCTTTTAGTTAAAAATCATTAATTTGGTAGACAGAGGCAAGATGGCAGCTTAGTAGCAGCCAAAGTCAAAACCACTGTGACAATCCTTCTAAACCAATCTTTAAAAAGCACCTCAAAACAACAGGAATCAATAACCAACAGCAAGAGGGAGTAAAGGAGTAAGGGAGACTGGACTTCACAGGATAAGGGGGAACCAGAAGCAAAACTGCATACAGAGGAGTATTGGCCAACCACCCTGCCATCTATTGCCTCAGGTCCCAAACCAGGGCATAGGCTAATTTTGGGATTACAGGATGCAGAGAACATCAATGAAAAAGTACCTCAGACCCATCCTTTAGAGTTCTAGGCCCTGGCACCAACCTGCAGTGAGGCTTGGAAGTCCAAAGTATAGGGCCCTTTCAGGCCTGGGCTGCTGAAGTGAAAACTTGACCACAAGGCAAAATAGCTCACAGTGCCATACCCTGCAAGCCAGCAGCAAAGAAGACAGAAGCAACAAATAGCTTTTGGAATTTCCAGGCCATGGGCAAAAAAAAAAAGGGTGGGAATGTAAGCAAAAAGCAAAAGAAACACAATGCTTGAAAATATCTATGGAGACAAAAATCAATGCACAGAACCAGAAGGGGACTGTGAGATCCAAGCAATCACATGCAAAACTTCAAAAAAAAATCCTGCAATTGGTCTCAAGCTCTGTAACAACTCAAAAAGGAATTCAAAAATCAAACAAGACAGTTTGAAGAAAAATGGGGAAAAGAAATGAAAATAATGCAAAAAGAAAATAACAGTTTAAAAAGCAAAATTTGTCAACTGAAAAAAGAGGCACAAAATCGAATGAAGAAAAGAGTTACCTGGTAATGGAGAAGTTGGGGGTGTGGAGTTGTGATTAAATACCCTATAGAGATGTAGGAGGGAAATGAGAAAGGTGGTGGCAGGAAGAGGAGTAATATAAGGGAAGGGGATAGGAGTGTTTGACTAAAAACAAAACTGGTATGGAGGGAAAAGGTGAAAGGAGAAAGAGCATTATTAAAAGAGGAAATCAAAATGGAGGGGAATACACAGATAGTAATCATAACCCTGAATGTTAATGGGCTGAACTCACCCATAAAAAAGGAAGTGGATAACAGACTGGATTAAAAACCAGAATCTGACCATATGTTGTTTACCAAAAACACATTTGAGGGAGATAGAAACACTCAGAGTAAAGTTAAGAGGTTAGAGCAGAATCTACTGGACTTCAACTGAGACAAAAAAAAGCAGGAGTAGCAATCATGTTCTCAGACAAAGCAAAAGCAAAAATCTGCTTAAAAGGAATGAGGATGGTAATTATATTTTTGATAAAAAGTAAACTAGACAATGAAGAAATATCAGTACTTAACATATATGAAAATGGTATATAGCATCCAGATTTTTAAAGGAAAAACTAAAGGAACTTAAGGAGGAAATAGATGGTAAAACCATATTAGTGGGACACCTCAACCTTCCCCTATCAGAGTTAGATATATCTAACAAAAAAATAAGAAAGAAGTGAGGGAAGTGAATGAAATTTTAGAAGAGTTAGATTTAATAGATATGTGGAGAAACTGAATAGAGATAAAAAGAACATACCTTCTTTTCAGCAGCATATGGTACATATACAAAGATTGGCCATGAACTAGAGCTAAGCTGCAAAACCTATGGCATATCTGCCAGAGGGGGCTGCTCCCATCCACTTCTCCATGTGCAACTGAGGACATTTCTCACATGACCTCCCCTCTTCCCAGCAATCCAATGGGAATGCTTCCTCCCTCTCCTATGTGGGGTAAGATGGGGGGCTCACATGTGGCATAAAGGTTTCAGTTTGGAAACTCGGTCTCCAAATAGTTCATGATCACTGTACCAGTTGTAAAAACTTCACAATAAATGCAGGAAGGCAGAAATAATAAATGCAACTTTTTAGATCATAATGTAATAAAATTAAAATCAATAAGTGTTCATGGAAAGGCATATTAAAATTAATTGGTAGCTAAATAATTTAATTCTTCAAAGCATTTGTGCCAAAGAACAAATCATAGAAATAATCACTGATTTCACTGAAGAGAATGACAATGAGGAGAAAACATATCAAAATCTATGGGATATAACCAAAGCAATACTCAGGGAATATTTTATATCATTGAATGCTTACATAAATAAAATAGAGAAAAAGTAGATCGATGAATTGGACATGGAACAATAAAAACTAGAATAAAAGCAAATTTAAAATCCCACTTAAAAACTTAATTGAAAATCCTAAAAATCAAAGGAGAAATTAATAAAATCAAAAGTAAAAGAATTTGAAATAATAAATAAGATAAGGAGCTGGTTCTATGAAAAAAAACAAATAAAATAAATAGAATATTGGTTGATTTGATTTACAAAAAGAAAGAAGAGAATCAAATAACCAGTATCAAAAGTGAATAGGGTGATTTCACCTCTAATGAAGAGGAAATTTAGATAATTATTAGGAGCTATTTCACCAAATTATATGACAATAAATCTGATAATTTAGGTAAAATGGATGAATATTTACAAACACATAAATTACCTAGATTAATAAAAGAGGAAGTAGAATATTTAAATGATCCTATATCAGAAAAAGAAATTGAACAGGCCATCAATGAACTCCCTAAATAAAAGTCCCTTGGGCCAGATGGATTTACAAATAATGGCTATCAAACATTTAAAGAACAATTAATCCTAATATTTTACAAAATATTTGGCCAAATAAGCAAAGAAGGAGTACTATCAAATTCTTTTTATAACACAAATATGGTGTTGATACCTAAACCAGGAAGACCAAAAATACAGAAATAAAAATACAGACCAATTTCTTTAATGATTTGATATAAAATTTTTTAATTAATGTAAATGTAAAATGTATCACAATCACAATGATTATTCATGTGACCAGGTGGGATTTCTATCAGGAATTCAAGCTGATATAATATTGTGAAAACCATCAGTATAACTGGCCATATCTATAATGAAACTAACAGAAATCCCATAATTATCTCAATAGATGTAGAAAAAGCCTTAGACAAAATACAATCCCCATTATAGCAATAAAGAGGCCTTTCCTTCAAATATAAGTAGTATTTATTTAAATCCATCTGTTTCATCTGGATCATGTGCAATGGAGATAAGTTAAATACCTTCTCAATAAGATCAGGAGTGAAGCAGGGATGCCCATTATCCCACTATTATTTAATATTGTACTAGAAATACTAGCTTTAGCAATTAGAAAAGAAAAAAAAATTGAAGAAATTAAAGTAGGCAGTAAGGAAACTATACTATCACTCTTTGCAGATAATGTGATGGTATATTTAGAGAATGTGAGAAAAAACTAAAAAACTAGCTGAAATATTGACTTCAGCAAAGTTGCAGGATACAAAATAAATGCACAAATATCATTAGCATTTCTATATATTTCCAACAAAACTCAGCAGCAAGTTAGAAAGAGAAACTCCATTTAAAATCTCTCTAGACAATATAAAATATTTGGGAATATATTTCCTAAGGCAAAGGCAGGAATTATATGAACACAAATAAAAATACATCTAAAGAATTGGAAAAAAAACATTAATTGTTTATGGGTATAATGAGCGAATATAATATAAATGACAATCCTACCTAAATTAACTTACTTATTCAGTGCCATACTATCAAACTATCAAAAAACTATCATATAGAACTAGAAAATAATAACAAGTCTCTCCTCAGTCATATCCCCTCTGCCCCTGTAGTCAAGCAGTTGCTTTTCCTTGGTATTTTTACTGCCACAGTTTGTCCTCTGCTTGTGGATACTGTTTTTCTCCTAGATCCCTGCAGATTGTTCAGGGACATTGCATTTCCACTAATGGAGAAGTCGATTACCTTCGATTATACCATGGTGTGTCAGTCTCTGTGTACGTTTTACTGGTTCTGCTCCTGTCACTCTGCGTCACTTCCTGGAGGTTGTTCCAGTCTCCATGGAATTCCTCCACTTCATTATTCCTTTTAGCACAATAGTATTCCATCACCAACATATACCACAATTTGTTCAGCCATTCTCCAATTGAAGGGCATCCCCTCATTTTCCAATTTTTGGCCACCACAAAGAACGCAGCTATGAATATTCTTGTACAAGTCTTTTTCCTTATTATCTCTTTGGGGTACAAACCCAGCAGTGCTATGGCTGGATCAAAGGGTAGATATTCTTTTGTCGCCCTTTGGGCATAGTTCCAAATTGCCCTCCAGAATGGTTGGATCAGTTCACAACTCCACCAGCAATGAATTAATGTCCCTACTTTGCCACATCCCCTCCAGCATTCACTACTTTCCTCTGCTGTCATGTCTAAATGAACACTTTAATGCAAACACCAACAACATGGAAATGGGTTCGAATCAAGAACAATGTGATACCCAGTGGAATCGTGCGTCGGCTATGGGAGAGGTGGGTGGGTGGGGTTGGAAAAGAAAATGATCTTTGTCTCTAATGAATAATGTTTGGAAATGATCAAATAAAATATTGTTTAAAAAAAGAAAATAATAACAAAATTCATCTGGAAAAATAAAAGGTCAAGAATATCAAGGGAAATAAAGAAAAAAAGTGAAGATGGTGGCCTAGCAGTACCAGATCTTAAACTGTACTATAAAGAAGTGATTATCAAAACAATCTGGTACTGGCTAAGAAATAAAAGGGTGGATCAATGGAATAAAATAGGGGTAAATGACCTCAAAAATCTAGTGTTTGATAAACCCCAAATCCCAGATTTTGGAATAAGAACTCCCTATTTGACAAAAATGACTGGAAAAATTGAAAAACAGTAGGGTGAAAATTAGTTGTAGATAAATATCTCATGCCACCAAGATAAGATCAAAATAGGCATATGACTTAAAGTGTGATATTATAAGTAAATTAGGCAAATGTAGAATAGTTTATCTGTCAGATGAATGGAAAATGGAAGAATTTATGACCAAACAAGAGATAGATAAAATTAAAAGATGTAAAATGAATAATTTTGATTATGTTAAATTAAAAAGGATTTGTACAAAACAAGATAGAAGGGAAGCAACAAACTGGGGAAAATGTTTTATAATAAACTTTTCTGATATATTTCTCAAATATATAAAGAACTAAGTCAAATTTATAAGAATCCAAGTCATTCCCCAATTGACAAATGATCAAAGCATATGAATAGGCAGTTTTCAGATGAAGAAATCAAAGGTATCAATAATCATATGAAAAAATGTTCTAAATCCCTATTACAGAAATGCAAATTAAAACAACTCTGAGGTACCACCTCACAACTCTCAGATTGGCTAATATGACAGTAAAGGTAAATAACAGATATTGGAGGGAATGTTGCAAAACTGAGACATTAATACATTGCTGGTGGAGTTGTTAATTGATCAAACCACTCTGCAGAACAATTTGGAATTATGCCAAAAGGGCTATAAAAGAATGCATCCCTTTTGATCCAGTAATACCACTGCTAGGTCTATATCCCAAAGATATAAAAAAAAATGGAAAAGGACCTGCTTCTACAAAAGTATTTATAGCTGCAATTTTTGTGGTGGAAAAAAATTGGAAACTAAAGGGGTGTCCCTCAAATGGGGAATGACTGAACAAATTGTGGCATATGATGGTGCTAGAATTCTACTATCATATAAGGAACAAGGAATAGGATGATTTCAGAAAAAAAAACTGGAAAGATATACATGAACTGATTCAGAGTGAAATAAGAAAAAACTGTAGAACATTATGCATAGTAACTGAAATATTGTGGAATGATCAAATGTGATCAACTTTGCTACTAACAGCAAAACAATGATCCAGGATCATTCTGAGGGACTCGTGAGAAAGAATGCTATCCACCTCCAGAAAAAGAACTGTTCGAGTAGGAATGCAGATGTTTATTTGGGTATATGATTTGGGGTTTTGGTTTTATAATAGTGTCTATTTACAAAAATGAATAATAAGGAAATGTGTTTTATGTGATATACATGTATAAACCAGAAAAACAAAAATAAATCATTAATTTATTAAATAAGAGTATCTGATTCATTGCTAGGTTTGGGGAGGAGAAGAAGTGTCACTATATGAATGAATGGTTCTTGTCCTCATGTGGCTTATGCTGTAGTAAGGGCAATATACCAAGTATCTAGATTGTTAGAAAACAACATAATATGACAAATGCTGTAAGAGAAGTATAAACAAAGTTCAAAGAAATGAGAGATCATAACTAGTTGAGATGTTTAGGAAAGACATCATCAAGGATATCATATCTGAGTACACCTTTGAAGGATGAATAGAATTTTTATAGGTTACTATAGGAAAAGCAGGATAGAAAAGAGATTCAGGCTGGAAAATGAACATGAATAAAAAGAAGAAACAATAAAATATCATTTATGTACAGGGAACAAATAGGACTAAATACCTTATATAAAGTGAGAGAAATAAAGGAGATTGGGATATAATGGTAGCATGTAATGAATACCAGAACAAAGTGTTTGAATTTTAATTAATAGACAATGGGGAGCCATAGATGGTTTTTAGATCAGGGGATGCCATGCTTATTCTACATTATCAATATCATCAATTTGCCAGTATTGTGCTGGATGGAGCAGAGGCAGAGAAACCAGTCAGGATGTTATTGTAATGGTCTAGGTGAGAGGTGATTAGAGTCTGAGTCATGGTGGAAAAAAATTGAAAGAAAGGCACTAATGTGAAATAAATTGTTAGAGTAGAATTCACAGGGCTTGGCAACCAATTAGACATGGCAGAGAGTGAAGGGGAAGGGAAGGGGCTGAATTAAAGATGATGCTGAGATTTTGACCTTGAGTGACTGGGGAAATGTCAATGTCATTAACAGAAATGGGAAAGTCAGTAGGAAAAGCTTCTTGGTGCAGATTGGGTGGCATGGGAGAAGTGGGGTGGTCAGAAAGGTAAGGAGGTGATTTTGAAGTATTGAGTTGGGATACATTTAATTTTTCAAAGACTGTTAAAATTTCACATTGAAGCCTTAAAAACTGGAGATTCAGTTAGTGTTGTCACAATGATGTCTGTAACAGAAACTTAGCGAATTATATGTATCTAATAAAGGTATACCTTTTTAAAAAAAATTGAACCACAAGCAGAACTCAAATTCATTATGGCAATAGGGTAGGATAAGGAATTAGACTTGTAATTACACTGATATGGGAAACTCCTATCAATACTGGTCAGTGCTGGCTCTCCAAAAAAGGAGTTAAATGACTTTTCCAGGGTCACACAGCCAGTATGTGTCAGAGACACAGGACTCTGAAATCTGAAAGCCAGCTTTTTCTGGTTTTCAATAAAAGTTCTATATCCAGTACACTATGTTGTGTTCCAGGAAGAACAAAACAAAACAATGAAGTATAAAAATAGCTAGCTTATTGGAAAATGAGTACAAGTCCTAGCTCTTCCATTCATTTGCTCTGCAACTATGAGCAAATCACTTAGTCACTTTTACATCTCAATTTCCTTATCTGTGTAAAGTTTGTAATAATTCTTACACCATTTATCTCAGGGTTGTTGTGAAAAAAGCACTTCATAAATGGTAAAGCACTATAAAATTACTTTGTTAATATAACTTTGCTACCCCAAAGTTTTTAATTGCCATATATGTGTATTTTTGTGAATATGAATGGACCTGCCCTCAAGCTATGTACTATGAAATCTCATCATGGCATAGAGGCCATCCTTTGTAATCAAAGAGAATGTCAGCTCAGTGTAAGCTCTGGAAGGTTCTACCAGCATAAAAGCCTTCTTTTACAGTCCCAATGAGTAGCTATATTTCTTTACATAACTCTTGTACAGATATCAGTTTAGCAAAATTATTACAGGCTCTTCATCCACACCAACTCATTTCCTTTTTACTTCTTATCTTAACAATTGCAGAATACTCCAAATCTTTCCCTACTCCTTCTAAAGCCAAATATCAAAGGGATTGTCCTAAACTGTAGTTTTACACATCTCTTCTCTTTTCAATAAACTTCACTGGCTCCTAGTCACTTGTTTGAAAAACTATAAACTCCTCCTTTTGTCATTCCCTCCACATACTATATAGTCCACCCATAATGGCCTTCTTATTGTTTCTCCTATGCTTTCACTCTCATTTCTGTGCCTTTGCACTAGCTGTCCCTCATGCTCAAAACATCCCCCTTCTAACTTGTCTCTTTGAATTTCTAATTTCCTTCAAGACTCAAATACCACTTTATACCCAAGATCTTTTGCTGATCTCTAAAGCTGCTCTTGTATTTCCTCCTTAATAATACATATGGGGTATATAAAGTGTTTTGGAAGGACTAGCACCTCTGGTGTGAGGAATAGCTGAACCTTTTCTTTTCAGGACTTCTCCTCTACCTTTGGTATCCACCTGTCACCCAACTTTCCCTTGTGGTTCCAAAAAGCTGTAGCATGCACTGCAGCCACATCCCAGTAAAATTGCCTCAGCAAATAGGCTAAACCAGGTTGAGAATAAATGACGAGTCTCCAACATAACTCTCTGTGAGTCAGGGACCTGTCTAATTCAAGCATGGGGAGACTTCCCTCCAAAGAGTGGGAGGAGGAGAACAATCCACTCCAGCTGTCATGAAGGTCGTCTACTGAATCCCAAGCTATTGCTAGTCTTTTTGACTGATTATCCTATCACTGGACTCCAGTGGCTCTGGAAGAGAGACTGAGGTTGATGACTTTGCTCAGCTCTGCCTCAATAAATCCAATCTCTGCTACTGGCAAGATATCATCCCCATGATGTCATTGGTCTTCTTTGAAAAATGGAGTAAGAAAAACAATAATTGTATATTTGCATTAATCCTATCACTACCCCCTACATAAAATGTAAACTTCTTGAGGGCAGGAAATGATTTGCTATTGCTGTTGTACATGTGGTTCCTCATTAAGTGCTTGACATATATAGTAAGTACTTAATAAATGAAGGAAGAATGGACATTTATTAAGCACCTACTATGTACCAGGCACTGTGCTCAACACATCACAGATATTTCATTTGATCCTCACTACAACCCTCTGAGAAAGGTGATGATCCCCATTTTACAGTTGAGGAAATTGAGGCTGACAGAGGTTAAGTGATTTGTCCAGAGTCAGACAGCTAATGAGTCTGAAGACAGATTTGCCTTCAAGTCTTCTTGACTCTTAAGTCCTATCTACCTAGCTGCCTCAATGCATTTCGATGGATCAATTGGTTACCAGAGAGTTTATTAGTCATTAAGTGAAATTATTTTTTTGCTCACAGCAACTCATGAAAACAGCTTATTGAAGTGCAAACTGCTTGTACCCTGCATCAGTGGAAGATAAAGCCATACAGATGAATTAATGGATAGTTGGAGGCTGAAGTATATACTCCATATTTTAAACACATATGAAAATATTCCTCTAACATGTGTAGAGGCAGCCCACATATGTAGCAAAAACTAGGTATTCCATGTGGATAATCCAAGTCATATCAGCCCATCAAGGACCCATGACTTTCGAGGGGTGAGAACTTTCTCTCTTGAGGTAGATTGCAACCTCTTTAATTAATTGTCTTAGAAACTTACTTTAGACTCTCAGAGATCAAGTGATAGGATTTGAACTCATCTCCCTAATTTCTGGTCCAGCTTAATTTCACTAGTCCATACTACCTCGATGGCAGCAGTATTCCCCTAAAATAGAAAAGTAATCAAATAAAGAAAAGGAAGTCCTCTAACATGTGGAGTAGACCCTCCACTGATTATTTATAAGAAGGCATAGATCAGAATTGTATTGAATGAGAACTGGGATGGTGATCAGCACAGCTGGAAGAAGCATCCTTGCACATAGAATCATGGCTCCACCAAATTTTGAAATATATATATTTTATATTCTAGTCACCTTGTATACCACTGAGTACTTCATGAGTACTCATCCGGTGCACACATTCACTGTTAATGAGGAACTGTTTACAATGGCTGCTCTCTTTTGCTACACAATCTTTTACTGCTATTATTATTACAATGACAAATTTGGAATGTTCACCTTAACCATCTTGGAACTGCTGAAGTGGTTTTGAGATTTTTAACTTCCTAAGTTGGAGAGGGTGCTTTACCAAAATGCCAGTCAGAATTAATTCAGAAGACATTCATTGCAGCTCCCCAGGGCCTTGAGTTATTGGCATGTTGTTTTTCATTGACATATTTTGATGGAAGATAGCATTTTAACAAGGGTGGGGAGGGCATGATTTGGGATGATTCAAGCAGTAAATCACCAGGGATTATATTTATAGTAGTTCTAATGCTCTGCTTTTACAGGGATCATCTGATGTTGTAATTCCCACCCATTTAAAAAATTTCAACACCCTAGCTTTGCTTTGATTATGAAAATTTTCACCTTCTTAAAATTACTACATAGCTTGAATTTCACCTGGGATAGAGTAAAATTAAAAATTAGACTTGTTTTAATGGCTATAGAAGAAAATTCATTAAAACCTTGATATAATTTGATAGGTCCATAGGGGCTGTAAGACTCGGGTTCTTTGTTCACTGACCTTATAATAAAATCAACCAAAAGTTAAAAAAAAAAAAGATTCCAAAGATAGCCCTGCTAAACAGTACTTGAATAAGAAATTGTCTCTTTAAAAATTATATGCATATTCTAGTTACAGAAATTCAAATGAACATTTGTTTTATCTTCTATCTCAAATGTCAAGAAGACAGAATCATGGGTGAGAGATATTTGTTGTTAGAAGGGACACTTGATAATATCTGGGCTGATCTTTTCATTTTATAAATGAGTACAAAGAGGCCCATGGAAGGGAAGGGACTTGTCCAAGGTCACACAGTTAATTATCTAGAAACAGAACTCATTTCTCTTGATTCCCAGTCTAGTGGTCAGATGAATGACTTTAATGTGTGAAATTTTTTTCTGAGGTGGGATAGACTTGGACCTGTGATTTCTTTGTCTGAGGGATGTCACTCCATTGGTGCATGCAAATCAGTATCTCATCTGAGCTGCCTCTAGCATTGAGTCATTTGCCCATGAGCATACTACAAGTATGTATCAAAAGCAGGACTTAAATCTATGTCTTTCTGACCCCAGGTCCAGTCTTTTACTCATTGTATTTTATCTCCTATGAGTAAAACCAGGCAAGAAAAATAAAAGAAAGATTTAGCACACCGTCCTTTAAAGTACTCCCACTTGTATATTGCTTCAGGTGTAATTGACAGTCTTACATACCTTATGAAGAGGCAGCATAGTATATAGTGAAAAGCATACTGACGTTGGAATCAGGAAGATATGAGTTCAGAATTGGGTCCAAGGTAAATTGCCTCATCACTCTCTTCCTAAGCCTCCTCATTTGTAAAATGAGGGGTTTGGATTCAATAACCTTTAAATTCCCTTCCAGCTCCAAATCTATGATAAGATGTTGTAAATCACCTTCTAACTTTAGTATTTATAGCAATATTTTTGAGGTTATTTTTAAGGTGTGCTGATTGTAATTATTGTTGTTCCTTCATCTTTGAAGGGGACCAAGGTCATCAGGGCTGACATCTTGACTTGCACATAAATTGTATTTAAGTGAGGTAGAGTTACACAAAGTCTTCATTCAGCCTCCCTCTCTTCCTGAGTCATCAAAGTCTAGTGGCAAGAAAAAAAGAAGGATGTTTGGAGATCACCTGGGATGTGGTGGATGACCTTGGTGTCTTTGATATCTAACCAAGCTCTAGGTGCTCCACAGAACCTGCTAGAACAAACTGTTATCTACCAATCATTCAGCCTGAGAAGTCTTCACACATTTGGGGCAGACCCTCCCCTGCCCTCCTGCCCAACTCACCAATGGGTTTGAGGTCTGTCAATTATCCTTAACCTGTTTTAGCCCAACTGATGAGACAGTTTTAATCTTAGATTAAATAACAACCCTAAGTAAAATCAGATTTCTCATTGAGGTAACACAGGATAACTCGTTAAAGTTATCTTCTCATAACCCCAACTTGAGAGACTTTCTCTTGAGATTGGGAAGAGAGATTTGCTAATTCATCATCATTGGAAAGTGTTTAGGATAAATCTATCTGAACATAAAACATGTTGCTTGTCATTGAAAGACCAGAGATGCTGGCTAATCTCTAGAAATTTAAGGAAAATAAAAAGAACAGATATAACAGGTATGTGGGTAACTAAATAGCATTTACTTAATTCTTCCAAGAATTGTGATTTCATACCTGTAGGTATATCTTCCTTTGAACAATCTTACAATGTGGGAGATAGTCTTTGAATGTTGCTGTACCTAAAGATTTTAGTTGTCAAATCTGTGGATGAGTTTCTCAGAATTTAGTTAGGCTAGTCCTTGGACAATAGGCATACAACCTGTTACCAAGCCCATAATCAAAAGCTTGATAGTACCTGTCAAAAGCTCTCCTTATTTAGCATTTGAGAAACAGAGGTTCCTTTTAGGGTACAATGGAGTATTATGGCATTCAACAAGTACCTTAATAAAAACAAATGCCATATTGACACTATATATAAACAAAAGGTCAATTGCATAAGCTAACAAGGTGAATGAAAGAGTGGATGCTAAAGTTTAATTCTTAAAATATTTGGGACCAGAAAAAATATTCCACATGCCTTCTAATTGGAAAAGGCTTCACTGAAGATTCAGAATTTTGAAAGGTTTTTAGAGAAAGGGACAAGATCTAATGTGCTGTGGAAGGAATATAGGTATGCTTCAAGCACAGGTTTTTGTCTAGGAGAAGGTTTGGAGGTGAAATGAAATGAAAGCACTAAGATAGTACAACTGAGAAGAAAGACTGTGGAGAATGACTGTAAAGAAAAAGAAGTATCTGGATATGATTTTATTTTTTTCATATTAAACTCTTTGGCAAATATTTTGATTAATCCATGGCCTCAGTAAGAGTAAGCATAATTTTTTTCTTTTTTAAGTTAATCTCATTAATCTATAAAAATCTATTTAAAAATCTCCAAATCATCTTTCTAAAGATTAAGCAGGAATTGTATTCCTACTAATGTCTCCCTTTTTTGAATAGTCTGTTTTGTTCCAAACCAGAGGCAGAGATGTCAGTTTCTAGAAATCAAATCCTCTTCCAAGAACCATATGGGATCATATGCCACAGGATTTTGAGCTGGAAGAGACCAGGACAATTATCTAGTCTAATTCATTCTTTCTCCAAATGAGAAAGTACAGACCTAGAAATTTTAGATAACTTGCCCAAGACTCAGAGTAATAGCAGAACTGGGATTCAAACTCTGGCTTAACAACTTCAAATCCAATGCTTCTCCCCCCCTCCCCCCAATTATATCACCAGTTCTCCTCTTCCCAAGTGGTCATTGGCCACAGTGGCTATGTTTGTTTACAGAATGGGAATAAAATATTTGAGGAAGAAATAGAAGATATATTTGTTATTTTTTTTCCTTGACAAGTAGCAAATGACTGCCATTGCTAGAGGGCGGAAAAGTTGACTTCTAAGGTGGTCATGTCACGGACAAGATATATTTTCAGTGCCATAAATTCCAAGCTGAAACTTAGAAAATATTTTCTAATAGAAACAATACAATATTTTAGAACATATAGTTCTTTTCCTTTTTCCCTAATCACTGAAATATACAGCAACAGAAATATTGTTTGAAAAATGACTTGTGTGTGTCCATTTCCAGAAGATGAACTGATAAACAGAAATAAATAAGACAGAGTTTTACATACATATGTATCTTTTTCTGTCAAGTGATGCCTTCTCTAAAGGCAGTGGGGAGTCAAAGGAGAGCATATAGGAATTAATCATGTCCCTATAACAAATTATTTAATAAGAAAGAGAAACAGTGGTATAATTTTAGACTATCTCATAAAGCTATTCATCTAGGTTATTTCACAAAGCTATTCATCACTTACTGCAGTTAAAATAGGCATTTTAACCCATCATCTCCAGGTCTGGTTATCTATCCATTTGACCACATAGCTGTCCCTTCTCATATATATTCTGCACAGTGGTCCACCCAACTTGCTAGAGCCTTTCTTCAAGGTCTCTTGACATTAAACACCTAGAAATGGAGTACTCAAGCTGTCCATTGGTCATCTCTCGCTCTTATCACATGACTACATCGACATTTTTGTGAACATTCTTCCCTGAGAAAAACCTTTGTGCCTCTTGTTCAATTCTTGCTTGGTAATGCTGTTGGCTTAAAAAGAATAAATTTAGGGGTTCCACCGGTGATTTCACTGATATAAGGAAATCCCAAGTGATGAATCTTCCTCTACCAGGTTAACAATTATAGTCCCAGAGAGTAGCCTAGAGCACTGAGAATGGAAGGGACTTGCCCAAAATCACAGAATTTGCCCTCCTCCTCATGATTCTGAAGCCAGCTCTCTATCCAGTATACCACAGAGCCTTTCCACCAGAAGAACATTGAAGCACACTCAGATTCTTCCTCCTAGAAGTGAGTTCCGGGACTACAAGGGCAGAATGATGTTTATATCTTCAGTTGTGATAATGGGACTGGTTGTTCTTGACTAATATTTTTCTATTTTTCAAGGGAAGACTATACTTGGGGGTGAGGTGGAGGGAAATAACTATAAATAACCTTAAAAGGGACTTATGTTCTAGGGATGACTCTTGGAGTCATACTATCCCAAAGACAATTCAGCCTACACTTACTGCCATGGTCAAATCTGGCTCTCTGACTGACTCGTCCTTGGGCAGTATAATGGCAAACATGCTGATGCAGAAGTGTCAAATACAGGCAGGGCTGCAGGCCTTTGGCCAAAAATACTCCAAAAGGTGGCCAGAATCAGATTAAAATATAATTAGCCAATATTTAAAATATAAAATAGGAAAAATAAAAAAATGAATTTATAATAGAACATAGTGTTAATACATAGTTTTTAAAGTCAATTTGTTGTTTGCAGGGAACCTCATGTATGTTTTAGTAACCCTGTTTCTTTTGGGTTTGATACCACTGGAATAATAAAAGTTAAATGTCTCTTCAAAAAAGTCATCTCCCTTTCCCCACTAACCCATTTTAAAAAATGAGTGCTAGTACTCACTTCCAAAAGATAATTCATTAAAAAATGACTAACATATTTGAAATCTTGAAAATAATTATTTACCTCACCATTAGTAAACACATCATCCATCTATTTGATGTAAACATCTTTCCCATTAGAGAGTTGTCCATAGCATGATTTGGTGTTGCTCTCAATATACCATTCAGAGGAAAGAGATACATTTTAAAGTAACAAAGAAAGAATGCTGAAAAGAAAGCATAATCTAGGTATTGTTGGAAATATATCCTGAAAATATTAAAAACAAATAAAAACCATTCTTTTCATACCAGCTTGTGAAACATTGTAGATATGTCATTACAGTTGATTCACAGAACCCTGTGAGGTAGGTAGAAGCTATTATTGTTATGCCCATTTTACAGAAGAGGAAAGTGGGGCACAGAGAAGGTAAATGACTTATCCAGGATCACAGAGCTAGTAAATGTCTGAGATAGGACTTGAACTCAGGTCTTCCTGTCTCTAGAGCTCTTGTTCTGACCACTGCACCATATTGCTGCCTTTAATGATAGAGGCAAAGCAGTCCCTCAGTCCTTTCAGAGATAACATACATAATAATATCTTGTTTTGGAAATATTGCTAAAATGTATGACTAAAAATCCTGTTTAAGATTCAAGTGGAGTGATAGAAAAATTGAAATGAATTCATCAAAACTAGAAATGAAAATTAATATAACCATAAATAATTACTAAGCAAGTTTAGTTGTTTGATGTTACATTTTTAATAAGGGATTTAATTAAAATGAAAAAACATAAACATTTGTCTTTTATCATTCTTTCCTTTCTCATATGTTTTGTTAATTTTCATATAATTTTTTAAATTAAATGCTTGTATTGACTCTTAAAACACATAAAGGAGTTGAGGGAATAGGAAGGGAAAGAAGATGAAAACAAGGAATGAGGGTGGATTGTGTGCCCATTTAGATTGCAAAGGATCTAGATAATAGAATAGAGTTCTAAAAATGTCCAAATCTCCCTTAATTCTTCCTGAAAAAGTTGTTCATACGGTACAAATGAAAGTATATTGTATACTGCATATTTTATTTTGTATAAACCTGTTACAAAGCACCGCATATATTTTTAAACTAAACATTATAATGATTAATAAACATTTCCCTAAGTTTAATTTTTCTGCTGTCAAATACTTTCCTTCTAATTCACCTCACTTGAATATAATTGTTTATTATTTGTTAGTGGTCCAATAGTTATTTTTTTATAAATTTCTTGAATGCATGAAAAACTCATTCCAGCTTTCATTTGTGAAATTATCATGTCTCTTAAGAAAACACCCTTTAAATTCCATCCTGCCTGTTTCCATCCCTCCCCCACCCCCCCACCCCCCAGGCCATTAATGTAGAAGTTTCCTGCCTCTTAAAAGCTCATCTTCTAAGGCCCTAGACTATGGGTATGTAATATACCTGAAGGATCTATGATAGCTTCAGTTTGAAGAATTCCAGAGGAAAGATTTGACCCTATAGCTTCTTGGCTCCAAAGCTAGCCCCTTACCTACTACTCCATACTGACTTGAGGAATAGCTAGATGAGTTATTTATTGGTTTAATGTTTTATCTTTTAAGTCAGCAGCCTTGGAAATCTATTTCAAAGTGTAGGCTCCTTACTAGCTCCAACCTATAGCATTTGCTTAAATTAAAAAGAAAAAAATATTCTCACAATAAATATCCATTGCAAACTGGAAGGTTGGCTTTTGAAAACACCTTTGTGACTATGAATCAAGTTTATAAAAGAATGAATATTTTAAGCAATACTGAGAGACTTCCTAAAACAAGATGTCATTATATAAATGATCTTTGGAGGGCCTCAGAGCTCATGAGAAAAACTACTAAAGAGCTTATTAGGAGAAAAACAACAGCTCTGCTGAGATGAATGTGATAGGCATGGCATAAAAAGGCGCATCTCCACAAAAGCTGAGATCTGGGCGGTCCACCTACACAAATTCAGCTCCAACATCAGGATGGCAAACTCTTTGAAATTCTTTAGCATGGAGTATTCACTCAAAGACCGCATAATTTTATCGACTGTCAATAGTGCCACTTGCCAACATTCATATATTTATTGAAGTGCAAAATTAAGAACAGGAAGGAAATCTGTATTGATATTAATATGGGACTCACTTGAAAAGATGGCATTTCTAAACAGTACATCTAGCTTAACATTCATGGTACTCCTTAAAAGCTGAAAACAGCCAAAGCATAGGAAAATGTGATGCCAAATCTCATCCACCAGCCACTTAATAACTTGATAATTTTTCATCTTTTTCTCCATTCCGAAAACAACCATTCTCCTACAATTAAAAAAAAATTAGTTGGGTAGAATGAAGCTCACACAAAAGCAGGAGCAGAAAAAGATTACAATGCATTATACATTTGGGGGGGGGGGTTGTGTTAGTGCAAAACATATTAGTTTCAAAAACACTATGTTTTGGGAACAGCTGGTGTGGGCTGAACATGGAAACAACTGTTGTAAAACAAATGTTAAGGAATTGCTATAAACAAGATTCCATTTATTTACACTATGCTTCCTTCTCTCTCTCTCTCTCTCTCTCTCTCTCTCTCTCTCTCTCTCTCTCTCTCTCTCTCTCTCTCTCTCTCTCTCTCTCTCTCCCCCTCTCTCTCTCCTCTGTCTGTCTGTCTGTCTTCTCTCTATTTCTGTCTCTGTCTCTATCTTGGTGTCTCTCTCTGTGGCTGTCTGTCTCTATCTCTGTCTGTCTGTCTCCTCTCTCTCCTTTCTGTCTCTATCTCTCTGACTCTATCTGTCTGTCTGTCTGTCTCTCTCATATTTGTGTAGACAAAGATACCATATTTTTCTCCTGTAACAATGTCTAGTTTCTTCATTTGGCCTTTTATTCACAGAACCATGAAAGTGATGTGATAATATTATGGCCAAGATGCAGGTGGTTTGTAAAAACCACACATCTTGTTTTGCCCATGGATTTGACTGCCAAACACCCCTTGGGCCCCTCTCTGAACTTTTTGGCGTTCAGTAGGGGTACCCACAATGCAATGTGATTTGGCAGTCAGTGAGACCTCACTTCACTTAGGACCAACCTCATTTCACACATGACCTAAGCAGTCTGTAATCTATGTCCAGAAAAACAAGAAGGAGGTTTCAGAGAAAAATCCACATGGGCATCTGCCAGATTTCAGTTTTCCCCCTTAGAGCTATTCTATGTCAATTTCCAGTCACGTAAGAACAATATCAAGAATTTAACACCCTCTTGTCCTTTTTTCAGTGTCTGCTTTTAGCCCACTCTTGCTCAGCTGTTCAGTACAAAAGGAGCTCAAAATATTAGTGTAACTTACAAATAACGTGGTGCTTTTACCCTCTCATACTTTCCAAAATGAATATAATCACCACTTAACTAGAATGAAAAAACAGAATTTTTTTCAAAAAGTGCTTGTGCAAAATGTCTCATGTAGTACTTATTTCTTAGACTGGAAGCTTTCAGAGGGCAAAGATAATGTTGGATGCTCTTTAGGTTTCTGAACATCCTGGGTAATTAGTTAATATAACTTTATATCCCTAGGAATGGAAAATTTTGCCGTAAACACTTTAATTCCTTCTTAAAAGTTTTAATACTCTACTGAGGAGAGACTCTAAATGAACACTCTAATGCAAATACCAACAACATGGAAATGGGTTCGAACCAAGAACACATGTGATACCCAGTGGAATCGTGTGTCAGCTATGGGAGAGGTGGTGGAAGGGGGGGAGGAAAAAAAAATGATCTTTGTTTCCAATGAATAATGTTTGGAAATGACCAAATAAAATAATGTTTAAAGTGAAAAAAAGAAGTTTTAATACTTTGTTGTTTATTGGCTGGCTAATTAATGTATTCTCTATTACATAAGGTAATATGGTTTGTTCAGTTTGACCAGTTGAACAAATTCTCCTTGGGATACAACTTTTTTAAAGTAAAATCCAAGAGTGATTAATTAAGGACTGACATACTCTTCTATTTTTTTTTTTTTTTGTATCTCAGGGTGATTATATCCTGGAAAGTTTTGGTCTTTTTCCCTACCTGAATGGATTTCCCATAGATGGAACATTTGATTATTCCTCTTGATTATGAACTGCTAAATATCTTCCAATATTTCTCAAGAAATAAAAATTTCTTTTGTGTTTTCTTCTGAATCTTTCTTATTTAATATATCTTATGGAGTTTCTAAAGTGCCAAAGTCATATTCACATGGCTGAATGTGCAGTCAGAGACTTTTGCAGGTGAATTGAATGAGAAATAAGTTTATTTTACTAATTTAAAAAATATATATTTATTTAGAATATTTTCCATGGTTCCATGATTCATGATTTTTCACACCCCTTTTCCTTCCCCCCTCCCAGAGCTGACAAGCAGTTCCACTGGGTTATGCATGTATTGTTCAAAACCTATTTCCATGTTATTCATACTTGCAATGGAGTGATCTCTTAACATCAAAGCCCCAATAATATCCCCAACAAACCACATTCTTTTTATATGTTTTTCTTCTGCATTCCTGCTCCCCAGTTCTTTCTCTGGATGTGGATAGCATTCTTTCTCATAAGTTCCTCTGGATTGTCCTAAATCATTGCATTGCTGCTAATAGAAAAGTCTATTACATTCCATAATAACAAATTTTATCAGTCTCTGTGTACAATGTTCTCCTGGTTCTGCTCCTTTCACTCTACATCAATTCTTGGAAGTCTTTCCAGTTCACATAGAATTCTTGCAGTTCATTATTCCTCTCAGTACAATAGTATTCCATCACCAACATATACTATAATTTGTTCAGCCACTCCCCAATCGAAGCGCATCCTCTCATTTTCCAATTTTTTGTCACCAAAAAGAATGCAGCTATGAATATTCTTGTTTGGTATTCTGTTTTAGAGGACTTGGCTATTTTTATTTATTTTTATAAAGATATTTTACTTTTATCTTATACATAATAAATGGCTACATAATCTTTCTGAAGTGATATGATCCAAATTGTCTCCCTCTTTCCCTTCCCTCCCTACTCCTAGAGCTGGCAAAGATTTGATCTGGGTTATATGTGTATTACCATGCAAAACATTTTCATACTGTTCATTTTTGTAAGAGAATAATCATATAAAACCAAAACCCCAAAACAAAACTTCAAATAAACGTTAAGTGAAAAACCGCATACTTTGATCTGCTTTCTAACTCCAATAGTTCTTTCTCTGGAGGTGGAGAGCATTTTTTTGTCACAAATTCCTCAGAATTGTACTGGCTCATCATATTGCTGAGAGTAACTGAGTCTATCACAGCTGATTATTCCACAATATTGGTGTTACTTGTACAATGTTCTCTTGGATCTGTTTATTTCACTCTGCATCAAATCATATGAGTCTTTCCAGCTCTTTCTGAAATTATCCTGATCATAATTTCTTTCAGCACAATATTATTCCAGACTTGGCTGTTTTTAACTCATTTTGATTCTTGACTACAGGAATACTCATCCATACTCTAGGTTATCGGGGACAATGGAAGTACTTTCTTAAGAAGAAATGAATGAGGGAGGTAGGTGGCTCAGTGGATTAAGAGCCAGGTCCAGAGATGAGAGGTCCTATGTTCAAATATGATCTCAGAGACTTCCTAGCTTTGTGACTCTGGACAAATCACTTAACCCACATTGCCCAAGACGCTTATCATTCTTCTGCCTTGGAACCAATGTACAGTGTTGGTTCTAAGAGGGAAGGTAAACGTTTAAAAAAATAAAAGGAAATAGTATTCAGGCAGACTGAGGGAATAGCAGAAAGGAAAATTGACCTTTGATAGGGAGTTGGAGAGTACAGAAATGTCATAGAGGAGGAAAGAAAAGAAAAAGAAACTGAATTATTTAAAAAAAAGAAAAGAAACTCTCTCTGAAGAAGAGGAAATTGCATCCTTTGAGGGGGAATAGCTAGCTACTTATTCACCAAGAATAGACCTGTCAACCAATAATATATATATGTATATATATATATATATATATTTATATATATATATATATATATATAGTGCATGTAGATACATATACACATCCTGCCCATATGGGGAAGGCATTCAAGGTTATGAATGAACTGCGGAGGTACTTTTCCCATTTCACATGTATTCTTCCCAGGAGAATTTGTCCCCTTGGAACTGCTTGGAATACCAGCAGGGCCTGCCATTTTCATTTCCATATGAGTTGTTCAAAAGACCAAGGCTCTGGCGAGGTTAGAATAGCACCCCTGTGCTATGTCTCTTTCCTCCCACCCTAGGAAATTAACTTGGTTTGATTTTTTTTCCTATTTTAAATTTATGGAGAACAAATCTTGTGTAAATTGAAACCACCCTCTCCCTTACTCTTTCTCTCTTTATATTTCTGAAGAGTCTATTGCCTTAGTATTCAAACATCACAAAAAGATTCTTTATGAATACATCAGGTCTATTCATAAACTTGGTTTCCAATCAAGCCAGCTGCTTGAAGACCAATAATAGAATGATTGAGATACCTACTTACAATTGCAGATTAAATATTCTAAATGCCAATGTACATCTTCCCTTGTCCTTATATTCAGACAGAGCTTGTTCCTCAGACTGAATTTAGTTTGGAAAGAGCCCTGCAGAAGTAGATAGATGATTTATCTCTATCCCTGAATAAAGCAGACACTCTCTTGAACCAGGGAGGGGGTGATTAGGCATTTATTTCATGGGACAAGTATATCTATGTTTTTCTTTCCTTATGCACAAGAGAGCTTGAGGGCATGCATGTATGCTTAGCTTTTGTGAAAAAAAGAAAGGCATTAACTTTTGTCTCTGTCCAAATGCATTAATGTAAGCTTTAAGCATGTTCTACTTGCTGCTTTGTGTTTCCTTTCTGTGCAGGGTCCAGAGTTACAGAGAGGCTTTGAAAAATTCTTTTAAATTAAAAAAAATGTCATTCCTTTTTATCCCTATTCAATTTTTTCCAGATATCTATTAACTCTAGTTTTTCTTATATTTTATTCACTTCCCTTCTTATTTATTTTTTGGATTGATTTATCTAGTTCTGATAGGGGAAGGTTGAGGTCCCCCACTAGCATGGTTTTATCTATTTCCTCTTTAAATTACTTTAATTTCTCCTTTAAAAATCTGGATGCTATACCTTTTAGCAAGATATAATAATTTCCTTCCTTATCTCTTTTAATCAGATCAATTTTTACTTTAGCTTTTTCTGATATCATCATTGCTATTCCTGCTTCCATCTAAAGTAGATGATGCATAATAAATTCTGCTGCAACCTTTTACTGTTACTCTGTGTGTGTCACCCTGCCTCAAATGTGTTTCTTGTAAACAGCATATAGTAGGATTCTGGTTTTTAATCCACTCTGCTATCCGCTTCCATTTTATGGGTGAGTTCATCCCATTCACATTCAGAGTTATGATTATTAACTGTGTATTGCCTTCCTTGCTAAACCTTGTGAGGGTAGCCATCGAGTTGTAGACCCCTGGTGAACTAGGGCTTTACTCACCCAGCATGTGAAGACTGCTTCAGTCGAACAGATGGAAGAAACCAATAAGAAGGTTCAACGGCTGAGAGGGCGACGCAGCAAAGCACTGTGGAGTGCTTAGGGCGTGTTGGAGCACAAAGGACAACACGGCCATCCAATGCAGCTGAGGAAATCTCCAAGTGTAACGATTTTCCGTGCCATTGGATCCAGGCTTCCAACGCCGAGAGAGTGGGACTGTCTCTGTGCAACGACTTTTCCACTTAAATCTCCTTCACACACAAGTGTTTTTTGTGCACACTCATCTACATCACAGATGAAAGCGCACAAAGACAATCGTCATCCTCGGTTACCGAGAGACTACTACTATACATACATACATATATATACCTACTATGTGTCAGACACAACAACAAATCCAAAAGAGTACTTATCCTCAAAGAGTTTATGCAAGTTCTTACTGAAATTTAGAATGAAACCAATAACCGAAATATGACTGGTTATACTATTTTTGGAAGAAATAGAATAGGCAAAAGGGGAAAGGGTTCTATTATGTATTAATCTAGTATTTTCATCTATGTATTTCAAAAGCAGCAATCATATTTCTCTCTGACTCTTACTGCACATATGTCAAACACTATATTTTTGTGTATAGACAAATGAGGAAATCTAGAAACAGTAGGGAGGAAGAATAATGGTAAGCATTTGAATAAAGATTAGAGAAGATAAAGAGAAGTTATAATATCACTGAAGTATATCACAGATCAACTGTGGAAAGAGAAAAAAAAAGAGGAAAAAACAGGGAAAAAAAACTTTGGGAAATAGACCAGACACATGGCAGAATCTCTTGATATAGTAAGATAAGGGATTTAATTTATCCAGACAACAACTGCAATTCTGTCTCTGTTAAAAACAGGACAGCTAATAACTTCTTTATTTGCAGTTGTATATATTTCAAATTTTCTTAGCACATGGGCCCATATAAAAAAATGGTGAGCTGTATTTAATGCTTGAATCATAGTTTACTGGTCCCTACCATGTGCTATGACAAGCTTCAAGGGGATTACATGATCTAGATATAAAATATTATGCTACTATCAAAACACATGAATAGGAAAATATATGTACAGGGAAGAAGATCATTTTCAAAACTATGAATAGGGTAATGATTCTTGACTCTGAAGTTCAACCTCACACCCAACAGACTTGGCAGAGATGACAAAAAAAAAAAGAAAAATGATTGTTGTTAGAGGACAGACTAATGAATTGTTGGTGGAACTTTTGGATTGATCTAAAAAGTTTGAAACTCTACCTAAAAATTTAATAAACAATTAATACTGTTTGACTATGATAAGTCTATAATGCACAGAAGTTAAGGAGAGAAAGTGCCTTTATGTATATATAAAAGTCTTGGGCATCATTTTTTGTTGCAGCAAAGAAATGGAAACAAAAAGATTGTTCCCTAATTAGAAAATGGCTGAAGAAATTATGGTAGATTAATTTAATGCAGTGGTTTTCAGCATTTTTTGTTTCTCAAATGCCTTTTAAGAATGACAGGGAACCAAAATAGAAGGGTTCAGGCTAGAATTCAGCTGAACTCTTAATATTCCTCTCTGAAAAACTTTAAAATCATACCTCAAATGAAATTGTAGAATGGCTGAGATAAAAAAAAAATCAGTCAGAAAAAAAATAATCCTCTTAGGAGGATGTAGTCCCCTCCCCCAAGAAAGCCTGATACAAAAGTCAGCCTATACTAACTTAGGGATGACTTTGCTTAGAATTAAAATATTAATTTATCATAAATTTAGGTTTTTTTTTTAAAGCGGAGGATATGGAATCAATAATGAAGTTTGACTTTTAACTCCATCAGTTACTAAATTGTATAACCTTAAGGAAGTCACTCATCTTCTGGACCTCATTTTCCTCATCACCAACAGTAATAATAATAATACCTCACCATTGGCTTTTGGTGACAAGGAAATAAGATAATGTATGTAAAATGCTTAATAGCCATCATGTACTATATGAATTGCATAAAGATGGCATCTCAGTATCTTAAAATCAGAATGACCCAAAAGGCATCCTGTTTAGTTTAGAAAGATTGTAATTAATGAGGTTTGACAAATAAAAGGTTTTCAGGTTAACTTTGTCTCAGTATTCCTTTAGATTTGAACATTTATCCATTTATACACACACACATATGGATAACAAACTAAATCATCTACTATATGAAAAACACTGCTTGACATGGAGGAGTGATGATGGAGCTCTATGTAAACATGTGTAACAAACATAAATCAAATATCAAAAAGATAACAGTTTAATAGTCCAGTAGAATGAAACTAATATACACTTCTATCTATATTTCAAAGGACAGTTAAATAATGCAAAAGAGGAATCTAAACAAATTGCTATGAGAAATTTGAATAGGGAAAAAATCACTTTCACCTAAGGAAGAAGTGAGTGGTGTAGGGAAGGCCTCATGAAGAAAGGATCACTGATTTGGGCCATAATAGAAACATATTATATTTGTTATTATTAAGAAAATTATTGAAATTTTTTTCTAAATCAGGAGATGAAGAGAGAGGGTAACAGTAGGAGCTGTCTTCAAGAGAAAATGAAAGGGAATAGGATCAAGTGAACATTTACAGAGGTTTTCCTTGACAAGGAAAAGGATGACTTTTTTCCTCTGATACTTGAGAGAAGTTAGGTTCATAGTAGAAGATCTCTCAATGGAGAGAAGTGGAGAAGGAAAAGATTTTTAAATTTTTATTTTTCCCCAAATACATGTAAAAACATTTTTCAACTTTTTTTCAAAGAATATTGAGTCTCAACTTCTCTCCCTTCCTTCTTCCTCCCACTTCACATTGAGATATAAGCAATCTAATAAAAATGCTACATGTTCAATATATTAATCTTTTCTTGAAAGGAAACAAAAAAAATAAGGAAAATGAAAAAAAAGTTTTTTTTTGGTATGGATTCAGTCTCCATTG
The DNA here is from genome assembly GCF_027887165.1 of Monodelphis domestica. Lineage (NCBI taxonomy): Eukaryota > Metazoa > Chordata > Mammalia > Didelphimorphia > Didelphidae > Monodelphis > Monodelphis domestica. The sequence continues at coordinate 215,521,634 of NC_077227.1, forward strand.
GTTCTTTCTCTGGAAGAAAATGGCATTTTTATCATGAATTTTTTGAGATTTGTTTTGCTTAGAATGGCTAAGTTATGCACAGCAGTTATTCATTGTATATTAATTCTGTCACTGTATACGAAGTCCCCCTGGTTTTGCTTATTTCACTCTGTTTCAGTTTGTCTAAGTCTTTTAGGTTCTTCTGAGTTCCTGTTCATTTCTTCCAGCATAATAGTATTCCATTACAATCATATACTATAACTTATTCAACCATTTCCCAAATTATGGGTATACCCCTTTCCAATTCTTTGTCTCCACAATGAGAAAGGAAAGTTATTGATAAATTGCTATATTTTTATTGGTGAAGTATGAAGTAAAGTACTCAAGAAGGTGAGAGAAGGGATTACCATGGGAGGCACGAAGAAAGATGAGTTTGGAACAGCAACTGTGAAGATTGGGATAGCAAATAAATTAGAGAAAAGTATGATTGCCTTGCTTCAATGAGGATATTAGGCAAAGTGAATATATAGTGAACTTAGTATGGTTTCTTAACTTCCTTCTACTCTACTCAGAAGTAACTGAATACAAGTGAAGGAACTGAATAATGGGAGTAGTTCAGGTTTGGTGCATGAGAAGGCATGGTCAATGATAGGACAAGAAGGGAATGGATTTGAGGGTAGAGAACAATGTGCAATTGATTTGCTTTGCCAAGAGGTTAAGGTAGGGATAAGGGGAGAATACATCAAGTCCAGGAGTGATAGCCTAGGAAAGAACAAAGGGTTGGATGGAATATTGATCATGGTGGGGATAATGAATGATAAAATATGATGTTATGCAGAATGCTAAAAATTGTGATCAGACAAAGGGATTTCAGAATTTGTGACAATTGAAGTGAGAAAGTTGTAGGTGGTGGGTGGTTCAAGAATGTGATCATCTCTATATGAGTTGAAGTGTCATGGTGCAGTTCATGAGTATTAAGTAGATTTGGTACTTGAAAGCAAGGAAGCATCCGCATATAAAATGAAATTTTATTTTAAAATTTCCATGTATGAGGACAGGAGTTAGAGAGGAGAGAGAGAGAGACTGTAAGTCAGGCACTGAATCCATTGAAGAAGGAAGGATAATGTCCTGGGGATTTGTAGATAATTGCTACCAGGGTCTGGATTGGGTGATAAATTTGAATTATGAGAATCTCAAAGGAAGAGACATTGCTGAATAATGGTTATAAAGTTTGGAAGTAGCAACAAGGACCAATGACTCTTCAGGTTCTCACCCTATGACCATTAGGACAAGGCATATGAGAGGAAATATAGTCAGTATTATGGTGATAAGGGATACAGAATCATTAGAGAGAATCAAGTTTCCATTTATAAGGGAAAATTGAGTGAGAAAGTTATTTTCGATGCAAGGAAGTTTATTAATTATGAAGCAGGCACTCTAGAGGTCACAGTGGAAAGGGCAGGCAGATCTACAATGATGTATTAGAGGGCAGTGGATTTGAGGCAGATGGGAGTAAGGGAGTGGGTGATTTTTGGGGGGAATGGGGGCATTGGATGACAAATGGGGTTTGTACATTAGCAGCCAGAGCTCAGAAAGTACAAGATAGTTTGGAAGTGTTACCACTCAGGAATGAATACAGGTGGAGAAAAATGGTTAGAAAAATGTTATTTGAGGGAAAACTGTTCTATGTCTTCTCTTAAGATCCAACCTTTTGGCAAATGGTAAGATTGTAAGTTTGGGGCTCTAAACTCACAGAAGATAGGGACCACTATAGTTATAGGAGTCTAGTCATGAGGTGACTGGAGGCTTGCCTGTGTTAGAAAAGACCCTATAGGTATAGACGGTCTTTTCCTGGGATGGAGAGAACTGGAGAAAGGCCAAGAGATCGGGAAAGTGCTAGAGAGTGCAAGAACATTGGTGCAAGAACATTGGAAACCAGGATATAGTTAGGATTTTATTTCCTCCTGGTAACTCATATATTGATCAAAAGATCTTTATTAAGTATTTACTATACTGTGTTCTGGTGGAAGCATTTGGAAATTAGTAAACACTAATTCTACTTAGGTAAGAATGGGTGGTTTAGATTAGCTTTGCTAGTTAATACTTAGGAGGGATAACCTATGAGTCATCTTATATCCAGTTGGTATGTAAGTGTATCATGCAGAAGATATTGAGTTAGGTCTTACAATAGAAAGGTTGAATATGATTAAAGTTTTCCTCTCTTCAAATATTCTTCTTGGAGGCATGAGACAGGGAGAAGATATACCATGGACCCAGATAAGCCCAATACATGAAAGGGCATGTTGGAAGCAAAGGAGAGCTGGCTATGATCCAGTAAAAGGGTTCTTTACTTGGCACTCATGATCTTTTAAAAATATTTTGATAATTGTATCTCAAATGCTTCCATTATAATTATATATTATTTTGCTCTTAAAACCATTATTATGAGACGAGGTTCCTAAGCTTCACCAAACTGCTAAAGGAATTTATGACACACACACACACACACACAAAGGATTTATGACCCCTGATACGATGAGAAGAACAATAGACTTGGAACAATAAGGCTTTATATCACTTACTGGTTGTATGACCTGGGGCACATTGTCAGAGAGTCTTTGGCACAGTAGACTTCAGATCTGGACAGAAGAAGGGAATTCATAATGATCCAGAACTCATGGGTCAATGTTCTACAACATCTCACTCATTTTAGAAGTTATGGAGGATTCCCAATTATAGCAGCTCAGCTGTTTTATAGAGAGGGCAGGAGACCTATTCAGGTGGCTTCATCGGTTCCCTGCTTCTGCGATCACAGGTAGAAAGCCACTAATCCATTAAAAAACTAGAAGTTTCTAGCCTAGACAAGAGATTCCAGTTATGAGGATTCTGTAGAAAAGACATCCCCAAAGGAAGGGGATATCAGGCAGAAGGAGAAGACACAACGAGGGAGCAGAGAGTCTTATGGACAGAGGAAAAACCCAAGGCTTTTCCATATTACACCACCATTATAGAAGGAAGTTGAATAATAGTTTTCTTTTTAACTATAGCTTTTGAATGTACTAGAAGTGATTAAGTAATGCCACCATCAACCATCTCCTTTGTTGCACCGATGAATCATATCAGTAGAATGAAAACTTTCATCACTTTGTATACAAAGCTTTGGAAAGAAACACATAGCAGCCATTCATAACATGTACACACTCATCATTTAGTACATACACCATTTGGTTCGGCCGTGAATATGTTGTTTTGACAGATGCTTTCCAGCCTCCTCACTTTTAAACAACAGTTTTAGTTTGCCGAAATTCTCACTTCATCCTTCTGCCCATAAAATGGTATTGTACCAGCTGGTTCAGGTAAATCAGCCATTATCAACCTGCTTCCAGGCCCTTGCCTGGCAACAAAACTCAATTTGAAATCAGTCTTGCCTGAAAGTTTGAAACGCTTGGTTTGGTGGAGCTTTTAGAGTAAAAAAAAAATATCTATCTATCTATCTCTCTCTCTCTCTATATATATATATATCTTCATTCTTATTCTGGCCTCAGATCCAGCAAGCAAGCCAAACCCCATTCTTTCCAAACTGATCCAACCATAGAATGCCTTCCTCAGTGGCTATGCTTATTCATTAATAAGTATGGTTCAAGGTGGGAGAAATGAAAACAGTACCCATGTTGCTCAGAATGACAGACATCTTTGGGTCAGCTCTTAAGAAGGAAGGCTGGCCATTGTTCACAGAAACATCAAAGAAGCTGGCAGATCTAGACTGTTCCTCATGCCTAGAATGATCTCATTCCTTACCTCCATTTCTTGGAAGCCTCTAAAGCTCAGCTCAAGTGCCACTTTCTTGTGGAACAACTTCCTTAATTCCTCTAATTGTTAGTAGGCCCCCACCTACTAATATTATATATGTGGGTATATAAATATATGCATATGTATGCATACATTCTGTATGTGTATATTACTGTGAGCCTGTTGTATCACTTTAGGGGAAAGGAAGTCCTTAGAGGGCAGAAAGAGCTTCATTTTTGTATTTGTAATACATTGAAACTAAAAGTGCCTTCCATAGTAGGTAATTGATAAATGCTTGTTGATTGATTGATTAATATGCCAAGAATTGTTAGGAAGTAAGATGCTGAGGCCCCGATAAGCAAAGCACAATGGAAAAATTAGAGTTTTAAAAACTCATAATAGAGAACCCACACCCTATCTTTTGCTCCTTTAGTTTGTGACAAAGCAGCTGGGTTGATAGGTAACACACTTATCAAGGACAATAATAACTAGCAATTATGTCAGTGATAAGAATTTTTTTTAAAGAGACTAATTTTTTTTAATTTTTGCTTGCCCAATGTATCTCTCTAAATAATGTCTTTAAGCTTTTGGGGTAAATATTTGAGAGATGCCTTTCCTTGGTTCTCACTATTTTTTTAAAATAATACTTCCTATAATGTTTTTGTCTTCAATTTGTATAGACCAGAAGTTGATACAGTTAACTAGTCAATAAACATTGAAACAGAAAGAGTAAATTTGGTAATAGACTTGGAATTAGAGAACCTGAATTTGTACTTCAGTTCTGCCATTTAATTTGGGCAAGTCCTTTCACTTCAGTTTTCTTATCTGAAAAATGAGGGAACTGGACAAGATTACTTCTAGGGACTTTTCCTGATTTAAATATGTAATCTACACTCCTCTGTGTAGATGCTCTCCAGGGTCCCTCCCATTTATGATAAAGGGTGTTCTTAATGTCTTTAGGGAAGGTTTTTTTTTTTTAAACCCTTACCTTCTATAAAAGAATGGATATGAAATATTGGTCCAAGGCAGAAGAGCTATAAGGGCGGGGCAATTAAGAGACTTGCCCAGGGTCTCTCACTCTCTCTCTCTCTCTCTCTGTCTCTCTCTCTCTGTCTCTGTCTGTCTGTCTGTCTGTCTGTCTGTCTGTCTGTCTGTCTCTCTCTCTCTCTCTCTCTCTCTCTCTCTCTCTCACACACACACACACACACACACACACACACACACACACACACACACATACACAGCTAGAAAGTGTGTGAGACCAAAATTGAACCCAGGTCCTCCTGACTCTAGATCTGGCACTCCACCCACAGTGCTATATAGTTGCCCTTTTAGTGTCTAGTTTTAGTCAAAAAATGCTAAATTTTTTTGAATGTTTAACTGCTTCAATTTTTAAAATATCAGCATATTTCTTGCTAAAATTAAGCCACTGTTTTGTTTTCTACAACACTATTTTAAAATTTTAAATGTGTAAAACCTTTAATCAGCTGTTATTTCATGACTAAAAGGATTCCATTTTAATCTAGGTCTTAATATCAACCAAAGATTGAGTTTTTGATACATGCATGATGTTTTGAAGTGATCCTACAAGAAAAAGTCTACGGAGCTAGATTGGATGTCTGAAGTGGCCAAGCTATTGAGGATACTGCCATCACACACACAAATATATATATATATATATATATATATATATATATATATATATAAAGAATTGATATTAATGTGATATGATTTGTAATATACACATATATTATGTATCATCTACCCATATATACTTTCTATCATGTTTATATGTTATATGTATGTCCACGTATATATATTGAAGTTACTACCATCGCATACATATATAAATAGAGAGTTAATACTAATATCATATATGTATACATGCATATATATTTTAGATATTACATATCTACATTTATATACACACATAGATTTTGTATGCTATCACCTTCTGTTGTGTTGTTTGGGTGTAGTGGATATACTGTAGCACTTGTTATCTCACTCCTATTACATGGTCATTCCACCTCTTTTTGGTTATACCTTCCCTCAGTGATGTCTTTTATATTACTTCTTGTGCATCTAAGTCATCCTGAGGAATATGTTCCCAGCTACATTTACTCACCATGCATCTTTCCATTGATCTTTATCAATATATAATTTTTTAAAAATTCTAATCACTACTTTTTTCATTAAAAGAAAACAAAAGAGACAACCAGGCTGAATGAGCCCATGATTATTATTATCAAATGAGGCATGGAGCTATATGCTCATCAAAGGTGGTTTCCAGTTTCACCAGAGATCTAGCCCAGAATGCTGTAGATTCCACTTAGGTGGTGAGATTCTAAAGGGGATTCCTGTTTCCATATGATATTGTGCTGATTGCATCAATCCTTGAAATATTACAAAGGCTATTAAATGAGAGCAATATTTACTCAGAGAAGTTTGATCCAACTATGGTTTTGCTATAGGGATGGCTGCATAAAACTATTGAACTCATCCTAATCATTCTTTACCTTTTTTGTGTCATTGATACTTTTGAAAGTCTGACACATCTTATGGGACCCTTCTCAGAATAATGTTTAGAATTGCATAGAATAAAGTGCCTAAGCCTACAAAGGAAATAAATTATATTGAAATGAGGTGGAATTTTTTTTCTACCCAATTTCATAGACTCCCTGAAATTGATCCAAAAACTCATTTTGAGGTCATGGACCCCAGGTTAACAACCTCTGCTTTTGAGTGTCTAGCTAGAAAGATTCTTCAAATGGACAATGAACTGGGTCCAGGGTTGAATGAGAAAAAAGAGCAGACTAGAAAATAAGCACTGATTTTAAGAAACTGAGATTTTTCAATGAGCTCAATTTGGTTCCTAAAACAAAGTCTTTTTTTTTTACATTGGCATTATTCTGATGATATCTGGAAGTGGGTTGTAGAACATTACAGTGACTAAGGAGCTACAGTTCAATATCTACCGATGGAGAGGAACATGGTGCATATGGTCGTGTTACAATACCTTTGTTGTTATTGTTTAGTCATTTCAGTCATTTGTGACCATATTTGGGGTTTTCTTGGCAAAGACATTGAAATGGTTTGCCATTTACTTCTCCAGGGAAAGATACTTCTAAGAGTACAGGACAACACTGGTTTCAAGGTAAACTACAGTGGCTCCATGATATTCTTCAATTTAATCTTCCATTGCCACCAATGTCCAGAGTTAGAAAATATGCATAGAACATGCAAATTGTCATCAGAGAAACATTCAACTGATAAAATGAATGGATTGGTTGCATATGAGAACAAAAAGTAGCTGCAAGATAATCTGTGAGTTCCACTGATATCCTTACGATATAGAAAAAAAATTAAAGAATGACTTAGGGTGGCCCCCTTAGTCAAACTCATGGCAGTACACAGACAAGAGTCTCACAAACTCAGCAGTTACAGATGATAAGAGATAATGCATTATTGGAAAGAAAACTTATATTGATGAAGTCACATACTTTTGGAATACTACAGTAATATGACTTTTGAAAATATCTTTTTTTTAGTAGTAGGGAGAAATCCCCAATACTCCCAGAGATATAGATAGCTAAATAGTTCAAAGAATAGAATGTTTGGCAAGGAAATAGGGAACGATGAGTTCAAATCTAGCCACAGTCACTTAGTAGAGGCATGACCCTGTAAAGTTTCTTGACCTCTGTTAGCCTCAGTTTCCTCACATGTAAAATGAGTATAATAATAGCACCTACCTTTCAAGGTAGTCGTGAGGATAAAATGATGGTATTTGTAAGGCACACTTTGCAAACCTTAAAACTATTGTAATGACAATGATGACAACTTACATTGTTACAATACCAGAAATGAAACAAAGTTTGAAAAAAGTGCACTTTTAAGCCCTTAACATTATACATTTTAAAAAGATATTTGATTAAGTCTTTTGTCTGAACAATCCAAACATGCATATGAATTCCCTTAAAACACTGCTGTTGTGTGAACAAAGTGAGAATCCCAAAGCTTCTGGAAAGCTTAAAAGACTGTGGAGCCATTTTGTAGTAAATACCACATTCTTTGCTACTTTTCTTTCTTGTATCTTTTGTATTATATACTTTTGTGTAACTCTGGGGCTTCATGAAGTGCTTCTCTGAAATTGAAGACTGCAAAAAAAAATAATAACCTAGGAGCAATCACTCTGTGGTTCTCAATTTGTCTGATGATTGCGTAATACTTTTTTCCTTTTTTTTTTTCTGAGAGAGGATGCCTAACCCCTGCCATGCCAAAAAAAATTTTTTTTCTTAGAAGCTCTTTGTCTATTTGGATAAGTTGAAAACTAGCCATAATCATCGAGGACTTCCAGGTGTCTAGAGAAGCTCTTTTTTGGGAAGTGTCTTTATATTATAGCAGCACCAGAATTCAGCTATCACTGCCTTCTCCTTCATTTCCCCACCCTCCCAAGAATGTACAACAAAGAAAGGCCAATGTAGCCTGTATCAGTTAGGATTCCACAGGCTACAGATTTGAAGGAAGATCCTGGGACAGGCAAAATGTGCATTTGTTGGGTACTTTTCATACTGAATTCTACAATGGTCTGGCCAAAGATGTTATGAATGAGATTTGGTTAAAACAATCTCTTAGGTCTACAACTCCTCCAATTTTCAAACACAAATACCACCTATGTTATGAAATGGACAAGTCTGTATCTATTATATGGATGCAAACAATTTTGTAAATATATTTGGTAAAGGAATATATAGTAATTAGCTAGTGCATTGCAGTTAATAAATTATTGGCAGTTCCATTTCAAATTGTGGGGCAGAAAGGGGAGAGGGAGAATAATTGTAATGGTATAAACAACACGCATTGCACAAAATCATTGGAAACAATGCCAGAAAATGACAATAGCACAAAAATCACTAATTATCTTTGGATTTTTTCCTCACTATGTGCAAAAAAACCCCACGGACCTTTTGAAAAGGTCCCAGGAGGCTTGCCAACTTCATATTGACAGTGACACTGTAGGTAGGCAGTGACCATTCATAGTTTGATGCAATTAAAATGAGTTTCAGCATGTCCACAGGGGCAACATCCTGGAAACCAGGAAAACTGGCAGTATATCAGACAACTCAATTGAAAGAGAGAAACAAATAGACTTCAGGCCAATGCATTGAGAAGGGTACTTTTTGTATGGTACCAACTTAGCAGAAAACTTGAAGGCCTCCAAAACACATGAACACAAGAGGTTTAGTCTCCTTTTCACAAGCCCAAATGTCCTCCCACTTTGAGACTGGGAATCAATCCAATGAAAGGTCTTCAATGCAAAGCCTCTGTTGGATCCTGTAGGCCTAGCAGCTGTGTTGTGGTTCTTAAGTTGGTACAAATAGACTGAGCAAGAGAACGAGGCTGTTGGTTTGATGCAGATCAATCCTCTTGGGCAGTGAGAATAATGCCTTTGATAAAGAGTAAAAGTGGAAAGTGCATTGTAAAAGTGATTTCTACTGACATAGTTTCTAGCTGAAATGCAAATCAGCATATTAAATTCTGAAGATCTCTTCAGAAATTTACTAATATGTCATGAAATAGTTTAGGTGATAAAGCTATCTTGCTATTTTTCTAGGTCACCTTTTAGAAATGAATAAGTAGCATGACTTTTACTAAATGAAAGGCATTATGTCTATGAACATGGTAGCCATCAAAAGTAAAAGCAATTTGGCCCAGAATGAAGATCCAAAAGACTTGCTTTCCCAGAATGAAATCTGAGAATCATTTTCCTAATCTCAGGTCACATCTAGGACTCTACAATTACCTTGAAGTTGATTGGGATTCCAATAAAGGTAGAGATACCTTCTTGGTGTATTCCAGAAATACTGAAGCTGAGCTAAACAGGCTGGAAGAGACCTTATCAGATTTCTCTGCAAATGGACCAATTTTTTAGCAACTCCTACCTGATATGTGGTCCTTTCTGGATTAAGGTCTGGACATGTCAACTAGAGAAATTCCAGAAATATGTAAGCAACTACTTTATATCAAAATTAATGAAATACATCTGAATATCTGCAATAAAGAACTAGACTGACTTCTATTTTTGTTAAACTGATCCTTTAGAACTTTTTTATGTGGAATATTTAAGCAATGAAAAAGAGCAGAAAAAGTACTTTGGGGTAGAGGAAAGCAATTATATCAACTTGGTAAATTATGTAAGATATTGCCACTGACAAGTTAGCATTCTGATGCTTAAAAGGAATACAAAAAAAACTTGTGTTTAATAAAAACTGGAAAATGTTTTTATAAAGAAACAGAGCTTTCAGATAGTAATTGAGTTGTTTGGACAGAAAATTAACTCTAACATATAAGTATAAGAACTCAAATTATCTTATAAATAATAAAGAGTAATGCTTCACTTGATGCTTCAGAGGCAGAGAAATAGCTTATATTTTTAAAAATTAAATCTATTTATACAAGAACAACAAATGATTTGAGGATCATTAATGACTTTATGCATAAAGAAGAACCTCATCTTATATTGCATACAACTTTTTATGATTAAGGAAGTTAAAACCTTAAAAGAGAAACCATAAATTGAATACTTAAGTATGATTTAAAAGGTCAATTGATTTCATGATGAAAGAATGGAGAATTATAACACTTTAAGTGAAAAATAGGATTTGGGGCTCTTACTTAAGGCTTTGAAGACTGAGGAAATAAAGGAATAAGAGAGAAGAAGCTGGTAAAAATTAGAGTAAAAATGAAGATCTAGAAGGAAGCCAAAGGGCTTCTCTGTCAGAGTAGTGGCAGTTGGAAGCAGTTACCTGACAGTAGGCTTTACTAGACTGATTTCTGATTGGTGGGAGAGAGAATTGTTTTCATCAGTTGAGCATCTAGGACAGCTATTGTCCTTTAGTACCACTCAGATTTGTTGAGAAGTGAGATTTACCATTAAGTACCTGTTGATGCCAATTGTCTCCTCTGGTCTGAAAAGGAAAAGCAGAGAAGATGGGCTTTGTAGCTACTTTTTACATTCATGATCTGGTTAAGTTTGTTTGCCTGTGACTTAAGCTCTGCTCTTATTTTACAATACAGCATCTCGGTAGGGCAATAACAAGCTGATCTGGTATGTGTCACCCAGAGGTTGCCAGTCTGGTGAACTTTGCAGTGCTCTGGCTTAAAAGGAACTTGAATTTGCATTGAAGGAAGCATTTCTAAATTACTTTTCAAGACTGATAAGTTGAGAAAACTTGCAAATACTATGGTCAAATAAAGAAAGAAGAGGATTTTAATATGTGAAAAGCAATAAGAACCAACAGAAAAGCAGTGAACATAAAAATAAAGTTTGCGTGGTACAGATATTCCTGAGTAGATTAGTGCCAGGAAAGCCTGCACATCAGCTTCAAGCTACTGGGAGCATATGAGGTTTTCTTTCTCATATGTTTCTCTGCCCACTTTCTAAAAGTCTGTACCTATTCTCCCCAACAGACACTGAGCATTGATGGGGCAGTGTGACCCAGTTTGCATGTGGATTGTGATGTTTCTTATTATTTGGCACTTGAGTTGATATATGAGTTTCTGTGGTATAATTATTGTCATTTGTATTAACCTCCAATCGTTTTTAAAAATCTAAAAGTGTTATTATTGTGAGTGGCTGGCATATAAATATCTCACTGTGTGGATGTGTTACATTGTGAGAGGCTGGTTGTTTAAACAGAGAATGTCTTGGTGGGGGCCCAAGAGTTAGAGTGGCAATTAAAGAAAGTTTGTTTCTCTTCAACAACATTACTCTGAGAGAGCTGTAAAATAACAATGTGGTGACCTACCAGGTGAGGACAGGTTGGAATAAGCAACACAACCCAGAGAGTGAGTTAGTATTTACATGCCCTTTTCAGTGGGTAATTATTGTGCTGCATTGTAGAGATGGCTATACAAATAAAGGTCCCTATCTCTCAGATATCACTGGTGCTACACTGGCAAAATTCCAAAACACATCATTAAAGACATAGTTAGTGAACATCTAGAAAATGAAACCGTGATGAAAAAGCAAGCCTGTTTTTTTTAAGAAAAAGTTAAAGAAACAAACAGTTTAATTAAAATAGAATGTTTTCTTTTTTGGCACAACTTTAAATTTGGTAGATCTAGGGGATATTGTAAGTATTGTTTATGTTATTTATGTATCCAAACAGTCCTATCATTTTTATAGGCAATTTAGAGATATAGGCTAAACATTAGTATGGTAAGGTGGTCTATGAACTGGTTTTATCACTAGTAAAGTGCACTAATCACTAATTGTTGAAGAACAACTTGAAAGGAGAGCACTAGTGAAGCAACTTAAGTCTCCATTTTCCCTTAGCTCTACAGTATTTAACACTTGGATCGATGATTTGGACAAAAGTTCACCATCTCATAAAGACATGTTTTGTAGAAAGGACATAAAGGGGGAGGTGGGGGCAGCAGGATAGCTCAGTGGATTGAGAGCCAGGCCTAGAGACGGGAGGTCCTGGGTTCAAATGTGACCTCAGATATTTCCTAGCTGTGAGACCCTGGGCAAGTCACTTGAACCCCATTGCCTAGCCCTCACCACTCTTCTGCCTTAGAGCCAATACACAGTATTGACTCCAAGATGGGAGGTAAGGGTTTTTTTTTTAAAGAAAGGACACAAAGTCAGGAGAGGAACTAACAAAAATGTATGGCAGATTTAGGATATAAAAAGAGTATGGTAGGCTAGAATATTGGGTCATATTTAATAGTAGAAATAAATGTAAAGTTTTATATTGTACTTGTATTAAAAAACAAATCCACACATTTGAGCATATGATGAGGCAGCATTAAGTCTGAAAAAACTCTGATAGTTTTAAAGAGTTGCAAACACAGTATGAGTTAACAGTATGATATGGCTTTAAAAAACCAATGAAATTCTAAGTTAAGTTAAATTATTGATACCACATCTTAGGAATGATATATGACAAGTTATAGAACAGACAGAGTGGGGCCAGTAGAACAAGGAATGGTCTTGCAATCATGACATGTGAGGGTCAATTGAAAGAACTGAGTAGGTTTAGTCTAGAGAAAGAATACTTGGAGCAAGAGCACCTTTCTCTTACATACTTCTCAGCCCCTTGGAACTTACAGATTCTCTCCAATCACTCAAGAAACTACTCTCTGCAAGGTCACCAAGGCCACTTATTTGCTAAGTCTGTTGGTCTTTTCTCAATCCTTATCCTTCTTTTTTTGTTACCATTTATTTTTTTATATGTAACATAATATGCAGCAACATAATACATATGATTTGTTATAAATGTGTAATATATAACAAATATGCTTATCCAAGAGAAATAAATTCCCACATTAGCTATGTCCAAAAATCTATCTCATTCCTTTCGTCCTCTCCTCCCCTGTTCCTAAGACTGCAGAAAATGATATAGGTTGTATATGTTATCAATTATGCATATTTCCCTGTTCATCATGTTATTAAGCAAGAAGCAAGTTGCTAACATTAAAGAAAATGCCATGTAGACAATAAAGTGAAGAATGATATGCCTCAATCCACACTGGGTCTTGATTTGTTCCTCCAATGGCAACTCTTTCTGTGGTGGCAAAAAAAAAATGGAAACTGTAGAAATGTCCGACAATTGAAAAATAACTGAACAAGTTGTAGTATGTGATTATAATGGAATACTATTGCGCTATAAGAAATCACAAACAAGATGATCACAAAAAACCTTGGAAAAACTTATATGAAATGATGCAAACCATAACAATAATTTATAACAATCACTTGTGAATGGTTTAATTATAATCCTTATCTCTCTTGATCTCTCTATAGCATTTGGAGCTATCGAGCATCCAATACTCCAAAATATGCTTCATTCCTAAGCATTTGTGAGACTGTTTTCATTCATTCTCCTACCTAGTCAAGTCAAGTCATTGATAAACATTTATTAAACCCCTACTATAAGTCAGACATCATATTCTGCTATGAGAATATGAAAAAGAAAAAAATCATGCTCTCAGGGAATTCACAGCTTAATAGGGGAGAAAACATGTAAACTATGTACAAACAAGAGATGTATAGGATGAATTGCTGATAAGCAATGGAGTTAAGGCACTTGCATCAAGGTGGATGAGAAAAGAAAAAAAAGAGATTTTTGCTAGAAGATGAAGGAAGTCAAAGAAGACAGAATTGAGAGTGTTAATTCCAGGCATGGGAGGCAATCTGAAAACCATAAAGTTGGCAAATGACATCTTATTTGTGGAGCAGCAAAGAGTAAAATATCATTGGATCATAAAGAACAAGCAGATAAGTAAGGTATAGGAAAAGGAGAGGTTATTAAACACTTCAGAGGCCAAATGGAATTTTATATTTGATTCCAGAAGTAATAGGGAGCTATTAATATGGAGTTTATTAAATGGGAGAGATAGAAGGGGTGAGTGATATGTGAAAAGATTAAAATTGATTCTGTATGATTTTCTTATTTATCCTATCTACAAGCAATTTATTTTGTTCTGTAACTGTTTCAGACAGTTCTTTGCCTCCAAACCTAAATCAAAATTCAGCTAGTTAATAACTAGTTAAGTTTAGAAATCTCACTCTCCTGCTAATCAAATCTATATCACATTCCCTAAATGTGGACATAACACCTCAAAGTTCTATCATACACTACATTATCTACAATATTTCTTTTCATTATTATTAATATAAGTACTATTATTTTGCTCATGTTATTCCCTGTGCCTGGAATTCCTACTCATCCTTTAGAAAACAATTCAGATGTTGCTTTCTTAATAAAACTATCCTAAGTCTCTCCCTGCCCCAGTCAGTATAGATCATTCGACTTGACCTAATACAATAAATGTTTAGCACATTACCAAATGGAATTTTAATATAATGCTAGGTATTATGGTATCTTTGCCTATATAATATAACCCCTACTAGCTGCATAATTAGAGTATTATATCTTATTTAAACTGCATACCATCCTCAGTGCTATATATATATATATATATATATATATATATATATACACACACACATATGTATATATGGCATATGTGCAAATAGAAGCTGTTGAATCAACAGATCCTTCAACAAGCATTTATTAAGTTCTTATTATGGGACAGGAACTGTGCTACAAACTGGAAACAGAAAGACAAAGGTCAAACAGTTCCAGACATTGAGTTATATTCCAATAGATGATTCAATAGAGATATATCAAGATAGATGTAACTTTCTCTCTATTGGCATGTATCTCAACAGATGAATAGATATAGATATCTATAGAGATGTATCTAGATAGAGATATCTATAAAGACATCTAGAAAAATAAGGATGTATTCAATCTTAATTGTTTATAAACTCTTGATGCCAGGGACTGTGTGACCTCTGTCTTTAAAAAAGACAAATATAACTATATACTAGGTAGTAGATATATCCATAAAATAGATGTAAATATGTCTATTATCTTTCTAGACCTGTGTCTATTGAACTCTAAGGATGGCCCTATCTCTCTCTCTCTCTCTCTCTCTCTCTCTCTCTCTCTCTCTCTCTCTCTCTCTCACACACACACACACACCCCAAACAAAAAAAAAGTATACTTAGATGGAAAGTTAATGCAGCTGATAGACCAGAAAATACCTGCTGCAGAAGGTCAGTTCATTGAATGAGTGAATCTCAAACACCACTATGATCAATGTTAAAGTGAGCATAGAGCAGAGTGCTAGTGTAAAAAGTAGCAGGAGATCTTCCTGAGGAGACCATTTCAGTTCTTTAGCAAAAATTCACTTCATGGTCACAAATTATATTGCTTTCTAGTTATGTATTTACATTTTGCTACTTCACTGAGCTAATTTAGACTCCTCAAAGGCAAGGAGTGCTTTTTTTTTTTTTACCTCTGAGCCTTGAAATATGTTCAGTGTATAGTTTCCTTAAGTGGATCTGTTGAATGCATGTACTTGTTGAAATAGAATTCTCTTAAAAGAAATATTGTAAGGTTTTTTCCTGTATAATATCTAGAAGAGGTCAAAGTATTCCGATAAGGTTGTGGAGGACTAAATTCTCATGTGCCCAAGTAATAAAATAGGGAATAAAGATAATTTATTAAGCTGCACTCAGCTTGTACTAGGATTGCCTTTGCTTTGTGGAACAAAACCGAGATTTCTTTTCTAAAACTCCTGGACAAACAGTAACTATTGCCCAAGAGGATCCAAAAATAATTGCCAAGAAAGGCAAAATATACAAAGAGTGGTGCAAATCTGACCCTTAAAAAAGAAAGATGTTTTCCTCTTCTTCAACATTTGAAAATGTGACAGCACCTTGCCTCCAGCACCTCAGCTGTATAATCAGGACACAGAAGGATTATTAACAAGAGAACTCACATTCTGTTTTCAAACCCACATTCATACCAGTTAGAAAAATAGCATTGCTGAAAGAATATTATACATCTTTCACACCATACTTGGAACGCTTTCTGACAGCCAAATCCAAAAATGTACAACACTCTCTAGACGATGTCAACTCCAGCGATTCCACTTTAAGCACAGGCAGAAATCAGTGATCCATTTTTTTTTTCCAAAGACTCTCCTACCCTCTGTTTCCTAAGTCAAATGTGCCGGAGGGATAAATCAAATCTTGCCATTGAATTCAAATGCAGATAATATGAAGAAATGCCATTGTTGCTGCTATAATGATGGAGGTGACAATCTAAAAAGTTTGCCTGACAGCAGAAATGACACTTTTGACATGCTATATATAGAGACAGAAGTGTACAATTTGGAATCTGCAATAGATCGTGACTCAGACTGCTTGTTCTCACACTTTATATTGTTTCTTGGCGCCACTTTGCATCTTAATGCATACACCAGTTCTGCCAGTAACAGACCTTCTTAGTTGATCATCATTATCACTGTGGCACAGAATCAAACTACTTCATTCACTTCCCTCTATCTTTAAGAAAAAATCACTTCCTGGCTGAGTGACCTTGGGCAAGTCACTTAACCCCAATTGCCTTCCCCTTGCCACTCTTCTGCCTTGGGATCAATATTTAGTATTGATTATAAGAGAGAAGGTCAGGTCTTTTTTTAAAGGGAAAAAAACCCAAGATATTAAGATGCATATCAATATCATATAAGGATTTAGAGGCACTTTGTGGATTTCACATTTTCTAATGGCTGACTGGGAACCTGAGAGGTGGAGGATAGTGTTTTCACAAAAATTAAGAAGAATCTTTTCTTAGGATCATCCAATATGAATAGTATTATGAGAAATGTTTTAAAACTTGGAAGAAAAACACAGAGTAATGTTTCTGGCTGTCCAAGGATTACTACACTCCTCCAAAGGGTGGAAACATCATACTCAATTTTTCTCATGGTAAATGTAAAATGTTTTGCAGGGTTTAAATTACTAGTGTAAATGTCAATGCTTTTACTTTATTCTTTTTATCATTGTGATAGGGTTCAGATAGCAATGATCAGAGGAGAAAATATTCATGATTCTGCATTTATTTTTTTATTTGGTGTCCAGTGGACTATAGTGAATTTGAAAAAAAGTTGATTCTAGTATTCAAATAAGAGCATTGTGATATAGGATCATCTTCTCTGGACTCAATGAAAATATCTTCAGGATAGTTCAAAGAGAAGAAAACAGGAATAAGTACCTTGATCTGTTCTCACAAAAGTTTGAATTTCTTTCACCATGTCCAGACATTTGAAAGTTTTCTTTCCATATAGTTTATAGATTATAGCAACATTGAGTTAAAACATTGCTCTTGAATTTTTATGGATTAATATTATATCTAACTGATTGTAGACAATGATTCCATCTGTTATGATTCTCTGGCCCTAATGCTTGTCCAAGTCTACTTGTCAAATTCTCAAAGATATTTTGGGATTTGTGTTTGTAGTGTTGGAATTAGTTGTCTGCTAAATTACAAAAAGAGTTTATGGTTTATTACTCTATGTATCCAATCATGTCTTTCTAAGTAGACAGTATGTACTAAAGTTTTTATTATAGGGTAGCTTGGTGGTACAATGGAGAGAGCACTGGGCCTAGCTTCAGGAAGACCAGAGTTCAAATCTGGTTTCAGACACATCCTAGCTATGTGACTGAACAAGTGACAAGTCCCTTTACCTTGGTTTCCTCATCCGTAAAATAAGATGGAGAAGGAAATGGCAAACTACTCCATTATCTTTGCCAAAAAATTCCCAAATTCGGTCACAAATGAAAGGACATGACTGAAACAGTTGAAAACAATAATTTGCATCCTATCATGATATGTGACAGTTTCCCCCATTTCATTGTATAATCTACATCAATCAATAATTCAGAATACTTAATCACAGCTCCTCTATAATTTTTCTTTTGATAATGATCTGATTTTAAATTGCTATCACAAAAGCTATTATTTCTATAAATAATAATATAAATTAAAAATAAACAGATCATCCACTTATTTGACACTTTCCTTTTGGCATATTATTGATTGAATTTATGTGGATGTTGGCCATCGAACACACTTTGATTCCACTTTTTGATCTCAATTGCTCACAGGCTCCATCCAAAGACAAACTATTTTTTGTTATATTTGTAAATACCAGTAGCTGATATCTAATGTAAGTCATTACTATTGATTTGTCAAATTCTTATCCAACAGTATTTCATTACATTTTTGTTCTTTTGATTATGTGCTCTGAAAATACCTGTCAATTATCTTCCTTTTTTATTTTTGTTTAGAAAGTGTGGTCATCTTTCCACAGCTCCTTTGGCATGACAAGTCCTGAGTTGTGCTAATTTTGGGCAGGCTTTTGTTTGGATTCCATCTAAATCAAGAGGTTCTAATTGCTTTAACTATGTCCTGCCCTTGAAGCTTTGACAACAGGATGCTAGTCATCCTCTTTCTGTACTCTGCTTCAGCTTGCTCACTGTGTCTTACTTGGAGAAGACAGAGTTATTTTTAAGTTCTGCCTTTCATGGATTCAACTTGATCTCTGGATTCAAGCTCAAAGCTTCTAATCTTTGTCCATTCTTGACAAACCTTAAGAATGTTTTACTTAAGTCCAAATAATAGTCTGATTTCAGGGAGAAGCTTTCAGGAGATTAAATAATTGTTTAATGGAATTTCAGTGGAGTCTTAATTAAGTTGTATTTTCTATGTACAACAAATGATTTACATCATTTTGATATAACTGTCTCTTTGACTTAAAAGTCAGATTTCTATTTTATTCAGTCAGGATGGTGATAGAGTTAGTACCAAGCAATACCATACATAGAAGACTTTAGCTGCTTCCCAGGAAAATGACATTTTATATAATTTTTTGGCATTGTTGTGTTGGTTGTATGTTCTAAACAAAAAACACTTTTTCACATAGACACCAGATACTCCAGAATTCTCATTATTACTAGATCTTTTATTTTTAATAGTACATGAATAAGTCATAAGTGCAGACTGAGTTAAAGGCTTTGTGATTATTGATAAAGGTGATATAAATCTTATAGTTTCCAAATGACTTAAATAATAAACAGTCTTTGCTATAATTTCCTAGATCAAGTGGGATAATGTTTGTACGGTGCTTAATACAGTGCCTAGAAAAGAATAAATTCTTCCCCCCCCCCAAAAAAAAACAATCAAACCTTTACCTTCCATCTTAGAATGAACACTAAAATATCAACTCTAAGGTATTAGAGTGGTAAGACCTAGGCAATTGGAGCTAAGTGACTTGTCCAGGGTCACACAGCTCAGAGAATAGGTTCTTAATAAATGCTTACTTCTATACCCTATCGCATCCCCAGTTTTGTTATGATGTTCAACTATTTCATAATGAGAGCTTTCATATCTTTAGTCCATTTTATGTGTATGTAACAGTTGGGATATTGGTATGCCTACTTTCCTCTGCTATATCTTATTTTCTTATGGCATAATAATAATAATAATAATAATAATAATAATTAGCATTTCTGCAGCACACTAAGGTTTGCAAAGTGCTTTTATAAATACTATCTCATTTTATCATCACAACCACCTTAAAAGATAGACACTAGTATAATCCCTATTTTTACAAATGAGGAAACTGACAGTAGGAGATGTTAAGACTCATGATTGCTGATGAATGCCAAAACCATATCTGAACTCAGCTCTTGATTCCAGGTCTCTACTGAACCAGCTAGAATATGCAGGTTGGTGCAGTACTTTCTCTACTCTTCTCTGTGCCAAGCCGATCCTATTGATGGTTTCAAATAGGGTCAGTCCACAACGCTATGCCATCTCATTTATTTTTTAATTTGTAGAAATAGTTATGTCACCCTAACCAGATGCTAATCCAAGTCTTCCCTTGCAACTTATTATTTTTCAACTTTTTGATAAATTGTTATTTTGTTATTATACTTTTATATTCAATGTTCCAGGGGCTATTGCAATGTGAATAAAATAACTGGATTTTTTGGAGGGGAATTTAATATAAGCCCATCTTCTGATTACTATGATTATTTTAAAGTCATCTTTTTTGATCAGGTTCAGTCTGAAATTTTCCGGGGACAAACCATTATCCTACTATTATTCCTCTATTGTTAGTGTTCTATGAACTATTAAAATTATTATTATTAGTCTCTAGTTCTGAATTTTGTATGGTAGTAAAAATACTGTACACTTTTATATGCAAGTAGCAGCCCACATATATTTATGCCCTTGACTCTATTATTATTCTGAGATACCTTCAAAGAAAAGAGGCTTAATAAATGGGCAAAGTTGGAGTCATCATGACCTTTGTGTGCTTCTGATACATACTAGCTCTGAGATCATTAGCATGTCACTGGTCCTCTCTGTGACCAGGCAACCCTCTAAGACTCTAAGTTATAAAAGAGTTGCCAATCTGCATAGGTGGAAGGAATTTATCCAGCCCTACTACTAAAATCACAGATCCAGATCTAACCAGGGAGTTATATGAAAGCAACTGACTGGACTTATCTAGAATAAAACGTGGTTATTTCTGTCTCCTAAAGGGGAGGATCCTATTCTCCAAATTATGCCAGTGTCCTAATTTGGGCTATAAAGGTAGAAATGCAAAAGTATCCATGGGAGGACTCTGCCTCTGTGGTTCTATACCTGAAGGGCCCTGATTGGATATATTTATTTCCAAATCAGTCAGCAAACATTGTTGTTGGTGGTGTTCAGTTGTTTCAGTCATGATCCCATTGGGGGTTTTCTTGACAAAGATATTGAAGTGGTTTTACATTTGCTTCTCCAGTTCATTTTACAGACGAGGAAACTGAGGCAAACAATATTAAATGACTTGCTAGGGTCACTAGCTACAAAGCTAGTAAACGTCTGAGGCTGGATTTGAATTACAGACGTCTTCTAATTCCAGGTCTGATGTTCTATCCACAATGCCACCTAGCTATCCCCAGTAACCATTTATTATGTGTCAAGCACTATTCTAGGTACCAGGATGAAAAGACAAAAAAGAAAAAGAAAAAACCCTAGGTGTAATCCTGAGAGTTACCAGATTGGGCTCATGATCTGATAGGGAATATTTGAAGCCTCCATGTATATAGTAATTCTATACTTGGGAGTTTTATTATGAAACATATGTATGGCTTATGATTATGCCCCCATGAGAGTACTTTCTAACAATGGCCTGGGGATTGGGATCTCAGGCTTGTGCTAGAAAAGATCACTCTCTCCAGTGTGGCTCTCAGAGCTACCCTATACCCCCATGTTCCAAACAAAGAGATACAAGGAAATGATCAGGACAGGTTCAGTAATAGGTATTTATGTGGAAGAAGACTGGATCAATCTATTATAATTTTATTGAAATGCTTTTTCATATGTCTCTTCTCTCTCTGGCTCTGCCTCTTTCTGTCTTTGTCTCTCTGTCTCTCTCTGGTTCTCTCTGGATTTCTCTCTCTCTCTCTCTCTCTCTCTCTCTCTCTCTCTCTCTCTCTCTCTCTCTCTGTTTTTGTTCTTTGTTGCAAGGATAACTTTCTAGAGAAAAAGAAGGATCTGGTAAACAGGAAAACCTGGATTAAATATTGCCTTAGACACTTATTAGGGGCAGCTAGATACCTCAGTGCACTAGGCCTGGAATCAGGGAGTCTCATCTTCATGAGTTCAAATCTGGCCTCAGACACTTCTCAGACAACAGGTTTATGTGTTTCCCCTACAAGATATCATGTATGAACTTGAGCTTCAAGACAATGCCTTATTAACCTGAAAGCACTGTATAGGTAAATGAGGAAGATATTTGGTAGAGGATGTACTTTTTAGATGAGAGATTAATTTCACATGTTCAGTTGACTGGAGAAAAATAAAAGAAAATACTTTAGAAACAAGTGACAGTTGAACCAAACTGAAGGTGAAGCAAAAGTCAGGGATAAGGACTATCATCAATTATGTTTCCCTCCAGATTTCTGGGATGTTTTTATGAGATACTAACAATAGCATATATATATAGCATATATGTATAGCATATATATATATATATATATATATATATATATATATTTGACTAAGAAGTCAAAATTAAAGAGGAAAGCACTTCTTAGTCTACTGGGAGACGGATTTGAGGCAGGAAATTACTGATGTTACCACCACTGTCTGATGCCATGATTTTGTTCAGAGAAAGTACTACCACTTTCTCTATTGCTGTGTCCCTTCTCCTCTCAGATAGATAGACAAAGAGATTGCTTAAACCCCTGTAGTAGAATACTCTACCTTTCAGTTTTGATCTCATCCTAACTTAACCTCTTTAGAAGCTAGAAAGCAATATAACTTGCAGGCAAAGCCCATGATCTACTTCATGTCTTACGTTGGTGTTGGGAAACAGAAACCCAGGAGGTATGTTCCTACCTCGTCCTCTAAACTGGAACTGAAATGATCTTAGAGACATAATTCTCCACACTGGGAGAGAGAATCAGAACACATTTCTTTTTCTTTTCAAATTTAATATCTTTTTTCTCAATTACATGTAAACAATTTGTTTAACATTTGAAAATTTTTGAGTTTCAAATTTTCTACTTCCTTCTTTTCCTTCCCTCTTCCTTGAGAAAGTAAGGAGTTTGATATAGATTATACATGTGTAGTAATGCAAAATACTTCTGTATTAACCATGTTGCAAAAGAAAATGCAGGTAAAAAACAAAGAATAATAAAGAGTAAGAAAAAGTATGTTTCAATCTGTATTCAGATTCCAGTAGGTTTTCCCCCCCTGACGTGAACAGCATTTCTTCATCGTAAGTCCTTCACAAGTGTCTTAGAACATCGTATTGCTAAGAATATCTAAGTCATTTACAAATGATCATCAAACGGCATTGCTGTTACTGTGTATAATGTTTTCTTGGTTCTGCTCATTTTGTCTTGAAACAAACATATTTCATTCTAGACAGATCTATCAAGCTTCACTTTCCTAAGGTAGCCTGTCCAAATCTCTCCAGAAGTACTGTTATAGCTGGATTCAAGGAGCTTGTATTCTATCGAGAGAGAGAGAGAGAGAGAGACTGAGAAAGAGAGTATGTATATTAATACATAGACCACCCCATTGATAAATTGTCAAAGGGTATGATCAGGCAGTTCTCAGATGAAGAAATTCAAACTACACAAAGTTATATGAGGAAACACTCCAAAGTACTATTGATTAGAGAAATGCAAATTAAAACAACTCTGAGATGCCATTTCATTACTATAACCCACTGTTGGTGGAACTGTGAAATGATACAACCATTCTGGAAAGCAATATGGAACCAAAGGATCATAAAACCATGAATGCCTTTTGACCCAGCATTACCACTCCTGGAACTGTATCCCAAAGAGATCAGAGATAAAGGAAAAGGACCTATTTATACAAAAATATTTTAAACAGCTTTTTGTAGTGGCAAAGAATTGGAAACTAAGGGTGGGGGAGAAAGCAAAGATGTTCATTAATTGGGAATGGCTGAACAAGCACTGGTATATGGCTATAATGGAAAACTATGGCACCATAAGAAATGTTGAACAGGAAGAGTTCTGAAAAACCTGCAAAGATCTATATGAACTGATGCAAAAGGCAGTGAGCAGAACATATATATATATATATATATATAATTTTTGTTTATTTTAAAAATATTTTTCAATATTTACATGATTCATATTTTCCCTCACCTCTTCCCTCCCCCCCAGAACCAACAAGCAATTCCACTGGGTTGTACAAATGTCATCACTTGATACCTATTTCCACATTATTCATTTTTGCTATAGAGGGATTTTTTAAAGCCTAAGCTCCAAATCTCATATATATATATATATATTTATATATATATATGTGATCATTGATGTCATATGTTTTTCTTTCCTATTTCTATTTCTATAGTTCTTTCTCTCAATGTGGATAGCATTCTTATAAGTCCTTCAGGAGTGTCCTGGATTATTGCATTGCTACTAGTAGTAAAGTACATTACATCGGATAAGAACAGTGTATATTGTAACAGAAATATTGTATGATGATAAACTGTGGACTAAACTATTATCAGCAAAACAAAGTTCTAAGATAACACCAAAGGACTATATTTTAAAAATGTTATCCACAGACAAAGAATGAATTGTTGGAATCTGACTGCAAATTAAAATATGCCACCTCTCATTTCATTTTCTTAGTGATTTTTCTATTGTATATGTCATATAGGTCATTAGTCATGACATGGGGACTATGGAAATATGCATTGCATGAAAGCACTGGTATAACCTATATCAGATTGTTTAATGCCTTGAAGAACCAGGGGAGAGAGAAGAGAATATGAATTGCAAAATGTCAGAAAACAATTGTCAAAAGTTGTTTCTATGTGTAATTGAAAAAATAAAATTCAATGAAAACATATAGAACAAATATATCAAAATGCAACCAAGTTTGGAAGCGAGGAAACTAGCAGGCTGATGAGGTAATACCTCATCAAGGTGGTGATGCTTGAGTTCTATTTTGGAAGAAGTGAGAGATTCTCTGAAGCAATGGTGAAGAGAGAGCATATTTTAGGCACTGGGGATAGTCAGTGCAAATGCACAGAGATGGGAGATGGGATACCAATTGTGAAGAACAGGGAAAAGGCCAATTTGTCTAGATTTCAAGGTCTTTGAAAATAACACTTGTTTGAGAGGCAGCAACTGGACTGGCTTGGCTTTTGTTTAGACTTGCAAATCATTATATGTAACAAATGAATGTGTGGAAGTATCAAGGGGTCTAACATAATTGCAAGGTCTATAAAGCCTCTTACAAAATTCAACAAGAATATAACAAGTAAGCAATAGGATCAGAATATATGATATCTATGTGTGTGTATGTATATATATTATTTACTATAGATATCTCTATCTCTTCTAGAACTATTCTCTTGTGATAAGGGTTTTGCAGCACTTGCTAGAATCACGTATTATATTAGAGGCACTGTACTTCTGGGAAAAAACATTCTGCTTTCTTTTCCCCTTCTCCACTGGATGCATCTTTAAAATAATCAGACTGACAATTTCTTTCTTTCTTTCCTATGGCCTCCAGAGGGGGTGAAGGTCCCATACACACACAGTAAGGGCAGCATGAACCGAGTTTGGTAAAGAGAAAGGCTACCTCTTCTCCTATCCCTTTTAGGTTCTCTGGTTCCAAGAAACAGACTTAGAGTTTTAGTCAGGGCCATTGCATTTCATCAAAGTGTTAAAGTATTGAGAACCACTGTTTCTCTTCTACAGAATGAAAGTCAGCTCTTGGAAAATAACTTTTCTCTGAAAACATATGCTTGTTCTCCAGCATTGTGACTACTTCTGTAGCAACTGAAAATGTCATGAGCAATGGAAAATGTCCTAAGGCCATGGGGATTTCTGGGAAAGGGAGAAAAACAAGCAAAAGAGGGAGGAGGAGAGGGAAAAGAAGAAAGAATATTATGAAAAAAAGGAAGAAATGAGATGAGAGGGATGTAGACGAGGGCTAAGATTGAGGAACTGGGTTCTGAGAGCAACAGAGAAAACACTACTCTGTATTCCAACAGGGGTATACACCCACTGGTGCAAATGCCATTCTGAATGATTCAGGCCTTTGATTTTTCATCTCTTTGTCCATGACTTGTACCAATCATTTTCAGAGTTGGGTCACTAGTTCTTAATCTAAGATCCCAGACTGTGTGCCACTTCTACCTAATGCCAAGAAATCTACCTCTAACTTCCTTGGTTGTTGTAAATCCCAGGTATGTAGAACTATAATTTGAGAAAATTTGAACTAAATCTAAGCTGTCCCTTTATTTTTAATTAGAAAAAAATGTAAGTTTTATTTTTCTCATACATTCATGCCTGTTTTTTTTTTACCAAGTGCCATATTTAAAGGTCTCATTGCATCACATGCTGTGTTTCTTACGTACCAAGACAAAATTAAGATGTCTTATCTTTCTAAATCACAAGTCTGATCAGGATTCGTTTTTACTTAAAAAACAAAAACCAAAAAATTTCAGGGCTTCCCATTTCTTCCAATATAAAATCCAAATTCTTCAGTTTGGCATTCAAGGCTCTCTACAATCTGTTTCCAAGTTACCTTTCCAGATTTATTTCATTTTACTCCTGATCACATATTTGATGTGCCAGCCAACTAAATAAGTGGAATTAATCTCTCATCAAAAAAGTGCATCCTTTGCCAAATATCTTCCTTATTTACCTGTATAGTGCTTTCAGGTTAATGAGGCAATGTTTCCAAGCTCAAGTCCAAACATGATATCTTGTAGAGGAAACACATAAACCTATTATCACATTGATTCATGTAAACTTGTCAGATCAGTGGAGATCAGAAGTGAATCTTCAGGAAATAACCATAGAATTAGGAAATTATAATTAGGGAAATGAGGAGAAATTGTGACGGGTGTTAGGTAGTAGAGGGAGGAAGGGAAATATAAACTGGGATTGCCTCAAGAATTGTTGACATAAAAGATTAGGTACCTCAATATAACTGGGGAGGGGAGAAGGGAGAAGACTGCAAGTTGGTGAGGGATTATTGAATAATCAGTTGAATAGAATGGGATGGAATTTAGGTTGTGGAAGACAAAGTACACGTATTTTATAGTTACAACTTGGTTCAATTGTGAACATTAACTTTTCTTGATCCTCAGCCAAATTCCTGGTTGTGTTATGTTTTCATTTTGATTCATGAAATATTTGATCACTTTCTTAGTCTTTCAACATTTGTGAGCTCCCACAGTGAACCTCTTGGCTTTCTCATTTGGCAAGCTAGAAAGTTGGACTCAGGAACCATTAAGGTCCCTTTTAGCTTAAATCTAGGATCCTGTGATCCTTTAAATCAATTAACCTTTTTGAGTCTATCTCCTTGTCAACAGAAAAGGAGGTTGAACGTGGTGACCTTTACAAGCCCTTCAAGTTATAAATCATTGTAATCAGTGCAATTTCACCTAGGCTACTAGATAGTTCAGTACTTAGAATACTAGTCTTGGTATCAGGAAGATCTGAGTTCAAATTCTGCCTCAGATACTTGCCTATATGACCCCAGAATAGCAACTTAATCTTCTCAGCATTCATTTCTTCATCTGTAAAATTGAAATAAAAACAGCACCTATCTACCAGAATGGGTGTGAGGACTGCACAAAATAATTTATGTAAAGCATTTAAGAAAACCAAATCCCTTATCTTCCATCTTGGAATTACTGTTATTAATTCCAAATGAGGGCTAGGAAATGGAGGTTAAGTGACTTGTCCAGGGTCACACAGCTAGGAAGTGTCTGAGGTCAAATTTGAACCCAGAAATTCCCATCTCTAGACATGGCTATGTAAAGCATTTTGTGAACCTAAAAGTGCTTTTGAAATGCTGGTTACTATTTCAGTCATTATCTCTCATCACTAAAAAATTCTCTGTTGTTTTTCAAATTGTCATCATTTCTTCTTGTACTCTGTAAATTCTAACTGACACTGCCTGCTACTTCAGATAGTCTGCCCAGAGGTTGGATTAAAAGTATTTCCAGCACCTTGATTTCCTCCTCACTGAGACATCTTATGCTAACATTTAAATACTGTTCCAAGTCACCTGTTACTTTTCAGCCTCCCTCAAAAATCCTGATCCCCAAGCTTCCCCAACCCCTTTCCCTTTCTCTTTGCTCTTTGTTCTTGGGGTATCTGATGGCAAAGTTCCCAGAAAGTTGGTGATCTTTCTCAGCACCTGCTTGTTTCAAATATGCGAATGAATTTTTCACAGTTGAACTCTGAACATTTTTCTTCTGACAGAGCATTGCTTCACAACACATCTGAAATCTTTCTGAGTCTTTGCATATGTTACTGTTTACCCAACATGGAGCTTGGGCCTCTTTGAACTTCCATCTCTTGATAATATGGCTTGCATTTTAACATCCTCACACTTTGCAAAATGAAACTGTTTAGAAGCTTTTGTGCTCTTCAAAGGATTTTCTCCTGTTGCTCTACATCCTCTTTGTAAGCAACTGCCAAGGCACAGTGAGAGCATTTCATGTTGATGCCTAATGCCTATCATTCAGTTGAGTTGGTGAAGAGTTATAGAACCATTGATCATCTCCTTTATTTTTTTCAAATGTTTATTCATTGGATTATCAGTTTAGGGCTGGGAGGGACATTAAGTGTCAGCTAGTCCACTTTATTCATTTTACAGATGAAGAAACTGAAGCCCAAAAGAGGTTATTAACTTGGAGCAAAGACTCATTGATTTAGAACCAGAAGGGACCTAAGTAAGCACTGAGTCCAAATACCTCATTATATAAATAGTAAAACTGGGACCGAGAGAGGCCAAATGGATTATAGGGTAAAAAAAAATTATAGATTTAGAAGTGTAAAGAACCTTAAATGGGATCAAACCCAGTCTTCTTTTAAAAATGGGGGAAAATGAAACCCAGAGAGATTATGATTTGTTCAGTGATATCCAGCTATTAAATGTCTATATTCAGTAATGTTTGATTCTTAATGATGCTGGGGTGGTTTGCCATTTCCTTCTGCAGCTCATTTGACAAATTATGAAACTGAGGGAAACAAGGTTAAGTGACTTTCCTGGGGTCACACAGCATCAAGTGTCTGAGACCAGATTTGAACTCCCTGATGGCAAGCCTCCACTGAGCACCTACCTAATAAGAGTCTAAGGCAGTATTTAATACAGTTTTCCCATCTCCCAGCTCCCTCATTCTCTCTAGAAAGTTATTTGTTACAGAAAAGAACCAAAAAAAGTAAGAGGGAGATGACAGAAATATTAAAAAAGCTATCAACAAAATTAAGGATCATATCAATGAAATCTTAGCATACACAGTATTACATACCCATGATTCCCTCCTCTCACAAAGAAAAGCAGAGGACATTCTTCCTCATCTCTTCTTCAGAGCCAAATTTGATCTTTATCATCATACAGCACAGGTTTTAGTTGGCTTTTTGTTCTTTCCATTTACATCAATGCAACTGTGTCTAGTGTTTTCCTTACTCTGCTGACATCGTTTTGCCATATTTCATTTGTCTTCCCCTTGCTTCTCTGTTTAACATTCCATGATATTCTATCATATTTACACACCACAATTTGTTTAGCCATTCCCCAATTGATAGATATTTGCTTTGTTTCCAGTAATTTTCTTTTTAAAAAATCACTACTATAAATATTTTGTCATAGTTGTGACCTTTGTGTCTTTGGCCTCTTTGGAGAAGATGCCTATTAATAATAACTATAATTTATATTGTTCTTACTATGTGCCAGGTTAAGCACTCTACAAAGATTATCTCATTTCAGCCTCACAACACTGCTAGGAGGTGGATACTTATTATACACATTTTCAGGTGAGGAAACTGAGGCAAATAGATGTTAATCAATTTTCCCAAGTTCACATAGGTTGGATTTGATCTCAGATCTTCCTGACTCCAGGGCTGGTGGACTGGAGCTCTATATACTGGGCTTGCTACCTCTCTGTCAACAGAAGGATCTCTGGCTCCAAATGCATAAACACTTCAGTAATTTTTTTAGTGTTCCTTTACTTTATGCACCACTTGTTTCAAATCCTATGAGACTTTCTCAAGGGCTCTATTGTACCCAAGTCTATGTTTTATATTTGTTCATTTTAGTCATAGAATCCCACATTTAGAGTTGGGAGGAGCCTCAGAAGTCAGCTAGTTAAACTACCTCATTTTATCGATGGAGAAACTGAAATTAAATTACTTGTCAGAGGTCTCATGAGTATTAAAGGTCAGAGGCAGGATTTAACCTAGAGTTTTCTCTACTTTTCTACTGTACCACGTTGCCTCCCATGAATAACTTTGTCCCCTGAGAAGGTGAAATCTTACTCTGCTCTATCCAGATGCACCCTTTTCCCTCCCCATCTAGCTTCTTCCCAAAGTGGATCATGAAAGACCGATACAGTATACTCTTATAGCCACGAGATATAACATGGAATAGTAGTCTCTCTCTCTCTCTCTCTGAGCCAGCTTTGAAACAGTTCCAATTCTCCCTAAAACACGTTCACTGTGTGACTCTGGATAAATCATGTAACCTTTTAGTGCCATACACAATTCTCTCAAAGTATAAATTATATAGAACATGTCAACATCTACTGAAATAGGGAGTTTCCTGTATTTATGAAATCACAGATTCATCCATTTATCCCTTATATCTGATGCAAAAGTAAAGGCTTAAAGCTGAAATGGAAACATGTGGGTTTGGACTGGAAAGACTGAAATCAAGATGTCTCATAGTGGGAGAGCTTGGTGGCTCAGTGGATAGAAAGCCAGGCCTGGAAATGGGAGGCCCTGGGTTCAAATTTGGCCTCAGACACTTCCTAGCTATGTAACCCCTGTTGCCTAGGTTCTTATCTCTCTCCTGACTTGGAACCAATACACAGTATTGATTCTAAGACAGAAGGTACAGGATTGAAAAAAGATGTCTCATACATATTTATTTCCTAAGTATTGTCATATGTCCCATGGGTACAAATTTAGGTGAATATATATTTTACGTGCAAACACACTATGCTTTAGGTTCCATTTTTTAAAAGAATTTCTGGCTTAGAGAGACCTGAAAATGACTTTTCTTTGGCTCCTTAATACCTTCTTCACACACCACAAGAATATTCTCCAGGAGAGATTTGGCCTCCTTGCTGTCATGAAACCTTGGTGAGATATTTCTCTGGAGCCCCTCCAAAGCTGAAGGATCCCACATGGCATCCTTTTACACCTCCAGGGAAGAAAGAAGGTATTCAAGCTACATCGTTTGCTGGCTGTTTTCTCATTTGGCGCTGACATGCCAACATTACTCCAGCATTGGCACTTTATGCTGAGAAAATATTGGCCTTCTCTAAAACCACTTTTTTTTGTTAGACTTTGGGCTAGACACCTCTCCCTGCCTTGTTTCCCTTTCTGTGGAAAAGTCCAATAATTCCTTCTCCCATAAAGGCTAATAAAATGAACAAAGGGCTTTGACATCCAGTAACTACAAGTTAAATAAAAATGTAACGATTTCCAAAAGGTGTCCATATATTCATTTGTCTTTTGTAACTTTTAGTTACCATCCTTCTAATCAACTAGTTATTTTTCAAATAGTTGATATTTACAAAGCATTATTAGATTTATAATATCCTTTACATAGATCAACTCAATTATACTTTACAACAGCAGGTGCATTGTCATTATTTTACAGAATGAGGAACTTCAGGATTAGATTCTATGGCCCCTGGTCACACAGCTAAGAGATGTCAGAAGTTGGATTCAAGACTGTCTTCCTGATTCCAAGTTCATCTCTCTCTCCCCTGTGCCATGTGCCTTTTTCAGTCTATAATACTTTCTACACTAATTGAATTTGAGCTTTTCATAGGAATAAAAGCTAGGTATTTTTTTTTACTCAGAGATTTGGGTAATAATATTTGGTCAAAACTAACCATCTCAAGGTTCCCATTTTGTCACTAATCCCAAAAACCTCTTTTTCTCATCATTTGTTTTTTTTCTCATTGATGCCCAAGTGATTTTGAAATTAAGTAATTCACTAATATGTTCAAGGTAGATAACCTATCAGATAATATACCACTTCCAACACCCCTGAAAATAACATTTTGAGGTTTGAATTTGTTTATCATTCCTTATTAGTCAAAGTCACTGGCTTTCAAAATAGACTTTCTGAGACCTCACTTCAAAAAAACTGTGATCTATATTCCTGAATGAGATAAAACAGTTAAATCAGGTCCCAAGGATGTTTTGGACTGATTTGGTTGTCTAGACCAAGCAGATTTTCTAGATAGTTCCCAAATCACTGCCTACAGCCTTTCCAAACTATTTCCCCAAATATGTGATCACTATCCACATCTGGCCAGTGACATTATTAACCAAATAAAAATTTTAAGGGCAGCTCTAGTTGCCTCAGGAATTCAGTGAATCATCTTTTGAACCAGAGTCTTCAAGGAGGTTTACCTAACAATGGACCAAATTACATTTTTCCATTTGTTGCATTATTATTCATATGCTCTAGATTATCTCAATAACTGTGCTGCTTTAAGATTTATGTTTGAATGGAAAGACAATCAAAATTTTTCCCCTACAAAACAATATTGGGACACATTCACACTATAGTAACAGTACTTGAATATTTATCATAACCATAGTAAGTAGAAAACCCATAGCATCTATCTACATGGTTAGGAGAACATTAGAGTATTAAAATAGAAAGGGTTAGTGGGAAGTAGGGTGAAAAAGACTGGATGATCCCAATAGTGTGACTTGTTTTTTGAAATCTTTACTTTCTGTCCTAGTAACAAGTCTAAATCAGAAGGACATGGGCTAGGCAAACAGAGTTAAATGTCTTATACAGGACCACACAGCTAGTCAGTGTCTGAGGCTAGATTTGAACCCAAGTCCTTCCATTTCCAGATCCAACTCTCAATTCACTGTGCCACCCAGTTGCTCCAATAGTCTGACATTTTTAGAATCATATTTATGTTAATAAATATTTTATGTGCCAAATCTCTAAAATGCCTACTAGAAAATTAGCTAGGCTAATAAATAATAAAACTAGCATAGGATTATTTGAGAATAAAGCTACCAAATCTTTTCTCTTTACCCTTCCCACTGCCACCACCCTTATTCAAGAGTCAGGAAGACATGAGTTTTAATCATCCCTCAGACATTTACTACTAGCCATATGATCCTGGGAAAGTCACTTAGCCCCTGTTTGCCTTATTTTCATAATCTGCAAAATGAGAATAACAGCATTTGCCTCTCAGCCTTGTTGTAAGGCTGAAATATGATGACAATTGTAAATTGCATAGCACAGGACCTCGCATATAGTAAGTGCCATAATATATATATTCACTTTTATTATCTATTATTTTTTAAAACAATTTATGAATTATTCTTTTTTGTTCCTTTATTTGTTCTGCTATCCTTATGCTGCATTTTCTTCCCGGATTCCCCTCCACTCCACCCCAGTGAAAAAAGAAAAAGAAAGTTCTCAAAACAATTATACATAGTCAAGCAAAACAATTACTGTGTCCCTGTCCGAAAATGTAGATTTCATTTAGCTTCCTGAGTTCATCACAGTTCTATCGGGTGATATCATTCTTCTGGAATCACTGTTGGTCATTGAATTGCCTTAGTTCTCAATTAGTTCAAAGTTGTTTTAAGGAGTTTTCATTCTAACTGGAGAGCACAACACATGAAGAAAAAAGGAAGGAAAGAAGAGGGAGGTATCTGAAAGGAAGGGGCGTTGTTGGGAGAAGACACGGATGTTTCTCAGAGACCTGAGATACAGCATGATAATGCAAAATCTTACACATGTATATTTTATTATGTCTACCTCAGATGTATCACATGGTGGCATTTACCCTAGGAACTTGAATGTCATGCCAGCAGAACACAAGCTCTGGCTGGTTCTACCAAACCTGTGAAGCCTCACCGTGGAGTCATGGGAACTCCAGTTTATTGAGGAAAATGGTCTTCTAATTGCTTTAAGGACCTGTGATTTCAACAGAGTGAGGAACCTCTGTGGGGAAATTCTCTCCACTAGTGGGGATCACCAAATTATCCTAAAACTAAATCAACTTAGTCTTTGAAAATCATTTCAGATCACTACCATTCTAAGATTCTTTTATTTTCAACATCTTCTTGAGCTAAGAAATTCATCTTTCCTGTAGCCAGTTTAGTGATGGAGCTTCTTAGTACAGGGATCCCATCCACACTGTAGGGGTTAGAGGCATGGCACCCATGATCAAGAAAATTCACATAAAAAATTTTGGTCCTCCATTTCAGGGAAAAAGTCTAAACTTTCTCTTTTTCTTTTATGTGATGTTTATTGTATATATTTACAGTATTAAAAAGGTAAAATATGTTGATATTACTAAATACTATACATGTATTTTATGCATTTCTGAATTTCTAAACTTTTTCTGTGTCATATGCTATCCTTTGTGTGTCATCTGCAGTTTCCACACACCCCTAAAAAAATTCCCATTTACTTTCCTATCTTGTCACACAATATATTAAAACCATGATGGGCAAAATCATGATGGAGAAGCAATATCTGTACTTGGACTGACTTTCAGGCAAGAGTGTGCTAGAACCAGTTGGAACTAGCTAGGGAAAGCCAATTGTTAAATTTGGTGTGAAAGTTTACACCTTAGAAATTCATACTTGATTTAAGTTTTGTTGTTGATCATCTAGACTTAAAGTGATGAAGAAAATGTTAATAAATCAGATTAAACTTAAATGTATGTTGTACAGCTGATTATTAACTATTTGCCAATACATCTCTGTTCTCAGGTGGCAGTTTTCTAATCTATAAAATGAGGGCGATTGGACCCCAGGATCTCTAAGGTTGCTTCTCACTCTAATTCTATGATCTTTTGAAACTGTGATTTCAAAACAAACAGCTGCTATTTTTATGCTTAGCTCAGAGTTGTAGTATTTAGTTATTTATATTTAACTTTATAGTTTACTTTTGATAATTTAGTATAAGTGGTATTAAAGAAAGAGCCCTGGCTCTAGAGAAAGACCACCTGATTTCTAATTCTACTTCTGATATTCTCTGGAGTTACCTTGGGTAATATATTTATCCTCCTTAGGAGACAGTTTCCTCAACAGTAAAATGAGTGATTTGGACAAAACAAAGACCTATGATATATCTTCTAATTCTAGAGTCTATGATTCTGTGTTTTTCCAAAATCCCTGAGACATTACTACCATAGATCATTTCAAAACACAGAAATTTGAGGAAATCAGATAATACTCAGATTTATCCAAGTCAAATAAGATGCAATATTCCATTCATGCAAAAAAAAAAAAAACAACTGTTCAAATATTCTGTGTTTATTATGTCTGTGAACTTTCCCTTCAGTTCTTTGGGACAATACAAAGAGACAGACTCTGTGAAGTATTAATAATAGAGATCACTAAATCAAAGTTATCAGACACTGGAGAGGCAGGAACTATCCAAATTGGGAGCTATAGCGGGGATTATGTGTGAGAGAATGGGCAAGAGAAAGCAAGAGATAAGATGTGAGGAATCCGATATTCTTTTCCTACACCCACAGTGATCTTGAGAGACAGCCCCAGATCTCAGTGATTCTTGTTTATACATCTTAAAACCAATTAAATTTCCCTTGGTCACAGAAATATTCTGAAACTTAATGAATCTTGAGCTCTGGGAGAAGTTACATGACCAATTTTGGAGGTGTTTAGTTACTAACAACAGGTAGAAGAACATACCTAAGAAATTATGACAAACAGTAATAACCACAGTGGAGAGTGACAATTTGTCTTTTACCAAAGCAACAGCTTCCTTTGGACTTGAGAAAACAGGAGAGAAATCTCAAGGGGGAAGAAAGCACTGGCTACACAAACTGAGCACAGTCGCCACTATTTGTGCATGTTGTCATTTTATTGGGGGTAGCAGGGAGGAGAAAATCAGAGAGCCCAGGTTTACTAAAACTAAGATAAAATGAAGATGTTTACATTTTTAAAATGTAAACACCTATCTTCATTTACTTACCCCGAAGTAAGAAAGATGTTGGTAAATGATATAGTTATGAAACAAATATAACCATGCTATCCGTTTTTGATACTGCTTAATTGATGCTAAGAGCAGCTAGGTGGAAAGGGAAATAGAGAGGGCTGGGTCTAGAGTCAGAAAGACTCATCAATCCGAATTCAAATTGGGCTGTAGATATTTAGGAGCTATAGGATTCTGGGGAAATCAGTTACTTACTCCTGTTTCCTCCATTTCCTCACCTGTAAAATGAGCTGAAGAAAAAAATAGCAAACTTCTGGAGTATCTTTGCCAAGAAAGCTCTAAATGTGGTCAGAAAGAATCCAGCATGACTGAAACGAATAAATAACAAAAATGGATGCTAAAAAGATAAGAAGGTGTCCTGGATAGTTCTAGATTTGGAGTAAGGAATAATAGTCCATCAGTCAAGAAGTATATATTAGGTACCTAATCACTGACACTTCTATAGTGCATTAAGGTTTTCAAAGCACTTTAGGTGCCCATAACTCTGAGATAAACATGATCATTATTGTGATCCTCATTTTACAGATGAGACAACTGAGGTTCCCACATATTTAATGACTTGTTCATGTTTCGCAAAGGAAGGAAGTGTCAGAAGCCATGGAATCAACTTCTTCATTTTATGGATGAGACACAGAGAAGTTAAACAATTTGTCTAAGGTCATAGACCTAGAAAATCTCTGAGGAAAGATTTGAACTCATGCATACCTGCCTCAAAATCCACTGCTCTCTATCCATTAAAATACAGTAGTCTGAAACCTTTTGGAGTTTTCTTTCTTTCTTTTTCCTTTTTTAAATTTATTTTTCATATTGTGCTTCAATACAATTTTAATACTCATTTTCTGACATTTTGGAAACCACCTTCTCTCCTTCCCTCCATGCTCTTCAAGATGGTTGTTAATATGATATAGGTTGTACATGTTATCATACAGTACACATTTCCATGATCATTGTATTGTGAAAGAAGAAACTTAATAGATATATTAGAGAAAAGTTCATGGAGGAAATAAAGTGAAGAACGGTATGCTTCAATCTGCATTCAGACTCCACCAGTTCCTTCTATGCCAGTACATAATTGTTTTTCTGATGAGTCCTTTCGAGTTGTCCTGGATCTTTCTTTAGTTGATAATAGTCAGGTCTTTCACAGTTGATCATCAAACACTAGCATTGTTACTGTGTACAACATTCTCCTGGTCCTGTTCACTTCGTTTCGCTTCATTGCATATAAATCTTTCCAAGTTTGTTTGTGGTTATCTCGTTACTCCCCTACAACAATCATATACCATTTCCTATTTAATGAATATTTCTTCAGTTTCTAATTCCTTGTCACCACAAAAAAAAAAGAGCTGCTATCAATATTTTGGAATAAGCAGGTCCTTTTCCCCTATATTTAATCTCTTTGGAAGCCTTCTAGAGTTTTTGAGCAGGCAAGTGCTATGGTCAGGCTTTCTCATCCATATTATTTGAGTAGCCATATGGAGAATAAAGTAGAGAATAAAGAGATAAGAAGTGGGAAGACCAGGTAAACTATTACAATAGTGTAGGCAAGAAGGATAGGGGCCCAAGTAAGAGATGCTAATCTAAATCAAGATGAGGGAGCAGGTATGAAAGATTTGTGAATGTTAGATTGGCAGGACTCAGCAACTGATTGGGTGGTGGAAAGTGAATAATGTGGAAAGATCAAGGATGATTGAGGTTCAAAGCCTAGGAAATGAAATAACAATGGCACGAACACAAATAGGGAAATTCAAAGATTTAGAATAGGGTGTTCTCTTTTACATATCTTGGAAACATTGATTTGTTAGTTTATAGTCAATTATTTCAGTTGCCAATAACTTAAAATTGACTTTGAGAGTGGATTTCTTTAATAATCTTTAAAGTAAATAGTATAAGTAAGCATTATTATCTGAAAAATAGAGATGCAAAGAGGTTAAAGGTCTTACCTATGGTCATATAAATAATAAGTATCAGAGACTGAAATGGAACCCAGGAATACTGGACTGCATGCTATAATCAGTTTCTCTGTGATAAATTGAAAAGTCCTCTTCCTTTCACTTCCATAACATTATATTTACTTGGCTTACGTCTCCCCACTCCCACAGGAGTGCCAGGGACTACTATTTCCTTTCCTTACTCAATTTTACCTTCCTTACCCCTGATAGTAATATTATTCAAGATTCCAACCCCCCCCCCTTCCTTCTTCCTATCCCCTGTATCATCTAGCCAAGAAGTCAATTGCCACCATAATACATGAATTGGACCTGTAGAGACTATATAGTAGAGAAGGTAAACCACTCATCTTTGCAATCCCTGTTCTGGAGCAAATATCTGAATTGTGGACTCCTACTATGTAATGAACCAGCCTCAGACCCAATCACATATCATCTTGGCCGTTTTTACCAATGTTCAAATTTGTTCCTCTATCCACTCAAAGTTTTGATGTAAGAAAAATAGTCAAATCAACTCTACCATTGTTTTTTTGGAGAAAGCAATCCATCCTTTCCTCTGTGATTTCCTGAGCTAAAATACCATTCACTCATATTATCTTATGGACTTTTTATGTTAATGTGTTATCTCTCCCTATTATGACAAACTCCTTGAGTGTAGAGATTATATTGCTTTTTTATTTATTTAGCACCTGTTATGGGGTCAATTATTCAACTCTGACTTGCATTAGTAAGCTGGATTGTCCAAATGGTAACTGGCTACTAATCCTCAAAGTCCTAGAAATAACCCCTAAAGATTGAAAGTTTCTAATACGCTTGCTTGAATCCCACTAGAATGCTTCCCATTAGCAGCCAGCTTATTATACTCCATTAGTTTTTAGAAAAGTAATTTACTATAAAGAGGAAAAGAGAAAGTAAAACTGATAAATTTAATTATATAAAATATATACTTTTGCATGAGCAAAATCAATTCACTTAGAAGAGAAATAGACTCTGTAAATATAAACATTGATTTGTCTAATAATAAATTATTATTCATTGAATGTGTATTTGTAATTTTTACTAATACTTAATACAAATTAAGTCTTTGCTTTGTAAGAAGAAAGAAAAGTAATTTACTGAGAAGATATAGCAAAAATAGTTAAACAAATCATTCTTCTCATACTACATTGACAGTCCCTGGGGAAAGTGAGCTAATTCTTAAATGAGTACAATGGTAATTAATAAACTTTTAAAAGATCCCCCCCCTTCCCACACCCTCCTCAAGAAGGTAGTCTTGCATATAGGCTGTATATATATTATCACATAACATATATTTCCATGTTCGTCTTGTTGTGAAACAAGACACATATTACACTACAGAAAAATTCACAGAGGAAATAAAGCGAAGAATGGTATGTTTCAATCCACATTCAGACTCCATCTGCTCTTTCTATGTCAGTAAGAAGTTTATTAGTTTCTTATTGAATAGGAGGGTTTTGATTAGAAATAAGGTTAAAGATAATCATGTCAAAAGAAAGAAAAAAAGAAAGAGCACTGATGAATCACTTAAAAATACAAATAAGAGAGCAAAAGAAAATGCAGAATGGGACCCAGACAAGCAAAGCAGTGTTGAATCTACTATGTTAAATTCAAAATTTAAGTATTTTCAGTAACAACAATATTGTGGAATGGTCAACTGTGATAGACTTAGCTACTCTCAGGAATACAATGATCTAGGACAATTCTGAGGGACTTATGACAAAGAATGTTCTCTACTTCGAGAGAAAGAGCTATTGGAACAGAATGCATATCAAAGCATATGATTTTTCACTTAAACTTATTTGGGTTTTTATTTTGGGGGTTTAGTTTTATATGATTATTCTCTTACAAAAATAAAAAATATGAAAATAAAAAATGAAATGTATGTGTTTTTAAAAGCCATGCATAATGGAGATTCACAATTTCATGTGGTCCTTTTTCTGCTTTTTTAATGTGGAAATGTTCATGCTTGTTAATGCTTATCAAGTTGATAGTGTATTATTATTCTAAAAATGCAAAGTTTAAATTCTTTTTTGAGGGTAATTTTAGGTTTAGAAACATGCTACTCCTCTGAATCCAGAAAGTGAACTGTTTGGAGAAGGCACCATGAAGATGCCTCCCTCCACAGACAACATGCTGCACCAGAAGATCCAGAGTGAACTTTGGGATGTGGTGATTTGAACTGTGTGGGGTTTAAATGCAATTGTTTTGTATGTATACTCTTATGCCAAAGGGGACTGCCTTTTGTCTATTGGCCTTTTTTCCATGTGCCTAGCAATCATTGGTTTTGTTCTCTTTTCCTTTTATCCCCAAATTATTGTACTTTAAAAGTTGGTTATGTTTACAAGATCCATTGGAGAGACCAGTCTTCCATGGATCTTAGGGGGAATGTATAATTGAAAATCTATTACCCTAAAAAAAGAATTATGTTTCCTGGGAGCCCACTGACTTCCTGTCCTTACATACTTCCTATAGACAGGGGATATTAGTCAGGGACGTGGAGGGTCCTGCCCCTTTTTCTGGCCCTGTTGGTGAGCATGGCGGTGGTGAGTGGGGATTTTGAAATGGCTAAATAGCCATGGGAATGTGGTCTTTATTTTGTATCCTCTTTATTCCTTGATTTCTAATAATCATTAATAAATCTCCAAAAATATAACATTTTGATTATTGAGATTTAATTTAAATTTTTACAATAGTCAATTTTTTTTCAAAAATACAATAGTAGTGAGGCATCTATGTAGGAAACAAATTTGGCAAGGAGGTACCTCCTAACTTCAGGTTCTAGAAGTCTCCTCTCTTTGTGGAGTCCTCAGCAAATTTAC
Organism: Monodelphis domestica; assembly: GCF_027887165.1. Lineage (NCBI taxonomy): Eukaryota > Metazoa > Chordata > Mammalia > Didelphimorphia > Didelphidae > Monodelphis > Monodelphis domestica. Next base: position 215,562,146 of record NC_077227.1, read on the forward strand.
TGTATGATATAGTGTCAGTGATGGGTAATTTATCTGGCTGTTAAATCATGTTGACTCCTCACAGGGCTTCTCTACTGACAGGCAGTCTAGCTGAATTTGCAACTTCTGGTATGTATCATCTTGGCTGAACAGGTAAATTTGTTATTGGAAAAGTTAATCAAATTGTTCAGTTTGTGTGCTGACTCCTCACCGGGCTCAGCTGCCAACCCTGTAATATCTCTAAACCTTAAAATGTTCACATTTTCTGCATTCCTACAATTATTTGTCTATTACTCAATTTATTATCTGTAGTCCAAGAGGAAGGGATAATTTACAGATTACCTATATGTTCTACTGAACTTATTTCAATTTCAGACTTATTCCCTTACAAGGCAAAACTGCTTTTTCAATGAAGCACAGTTCCATAGCTCCAGGGTCTCGTGGAATAGCAGTTTGAACTCAGGATGCTCGATCTGGGGACCTTCTTTTCACATACTGTGTACTGACACCATTTCTAAAGACAAAGCTTTTTCATCTGTTGCCTATTTTCCCATGAGCCATACAACCAACAAAAATGTATTTCTCAGCATCCAAGTTAGGTGGAAAACAAAAACAGCAGTTATTATAATTTCTCTTAAGCAAAAGTTACATTGTTTCCAGACTGCAAGCCAATTTGCCATGTAGGAAATTTAATCCAGATGCAGCTTCATCAGTTTCCTTTAAAAATAAAAATAAGACTAAAATTATCTTCCTCTGCATAGTATGTAAAACAGTAGTGTACCTTTAAGGGAGTAACTTCTGACAGCATTGAATATATAGTCAATGGACGCAGTGAGGAGAGGAGAGAATTGAAATAGGAAAATAATTTTCCATTAGTCAATCAGCATTTATTATTTGCTTACTAGGTGTCATAGTGGATAAAGAGCACCAGTCCTAGACTTTGGAAAACTTAAGTTCAAGTGTGTTTTTAGACTATCACACTAGGACATTGATAAGACCCTGGACATGTCACTTGAATGCTATTTGCCTCAGTTTCCTCATACATATGTAAAATGAGAATAATAATAGTATCTTGTATAAAAATCAAGTGAGATAATATTGGCAAAGCATTTAGCATGACACCTGGTACAAAGTACTTGCTGCTGCTGCTATTATATATTACATCTGTGTAACATATATATATATATATATATATATATATATACTGTATAGCATATTATACTAATATACTATTACCACCACACTAGTAATACAAAAAAGAAACAGAACCAAAGGTAGTTCCTAACCTCAGAAAGCTTACATTCCAATGAGAGAAGACAATAAATTAAAAGTACAGAAAGGGAACACAGTAAAGATTTCTAGCACAGGGGCTTAGTGGAGAATTTTCTGTAGATCTTTGTCAGGTCTGGAGAGGTATAAAAGGGTCTTTGGCCTGAGCCTCCTCCTTAAAGTATAAGTTCTGGGTAGATATAACTGATCAGGAGACGAAGCCTCAGGGGCAGAGCATAATTTTGTGGATCAGCTGATACAATTCAAATGTGGTCCTGAAGGACAGAAGATTCATGGGGGAGGAGGGAGATGCAATAGTTATGTTCAAATATCTGAAATCATATTATACAGGATTTATTTCATTTGACCACAGAATATCAATAGGTTGAAATTATAATAAAGTAATTAAAGCTTCATAAAAAAAATCTAACAAATAGAACCATCCAAAAATGGAATGGTCTGCCTCAGGTGGCAGTGATGTCCTTCCTCCTTATAGATTTTTGAGCAAAGGCTGGATTTATCATTTGAAGGATGTAGTGAATTAGGGATTCCTTTATAAATTGGATTTGATAGCCACTAAAATCTCTTCTAATTTTAAAATTCCATGTTTTCCTGATTCCGATCTGGCTCCCAGAAGCTATTATTGCCATTGCTATTTGCTGTTGTGACAAACTACCTTATTCATCCCTATTACCTGTGATTTCCACAAATGCAATTCACCATTTTTGGTTGTTCAGTCGGGTTCAGTCATGTCCAACTCTTTATGACCCCATTTGAAATTTTCTTGGCAAAGATACTAGAGTTGTTTGCTATTTCTTTTTCCAGCTCATTTTGCAGGTAATTGAGGCAATCAGGATCAAATGACTATCCCAGGGTCACACAGCCAGTAAATGTCTGAAGCCAGATTTAAACTCAGGAAGATAGTCTTTCTGATTCTAGGCTCAGCACACTATCCACTGTGCAAACTTGCTTGCCTATAATTTACCATTATCATGGGGCTATAATTATAATAAGCATGGAGGTGGCCCAGTGGATAGTGTACTAGGCTTGGAGTCAGGAAGACTTGAATTCAAAACCAACCTCAGACACTTATTGTGTGTGACCCTAGGCAAGTCACTTTACTCCATTTGCCTCAGTTTCCTCATCTGCAAAATGAGGTGGAGAAGGAAATGTCAAACTACTACAGTATCTTTCCCAAGAAAATCACAAATATAGTCAGAGTTGGACACAAACGAAATAACTAACCAACAAATAGATCATTATTTTAGAGACTCATTTTGCAAATAAAAGTGAATGAAGAGAACCTAAATAAATTGCCTACAGTTACATAGCTATAAACATTGAAGATAGTGTAAGAACCCACATTTTCCTAATTCTGGGGTCAGTGCATCATCGATCCAACGCATTATGCTACTTCTAGGACTAAGGACAAATACTGTATATCAGATTATAGTAGCTCACCTCAGCCCCAAATAAGCCATTGGCACATACACAGAATGAAGAAGCAAAGATGGGATCCTCATTTCCAATCTCTGATTTTACAACATCTACTTAACCAGAATAAAAGTGGGCAGAGGTAGATCTCATGCCTCTCTTCTTTCCCCACTCCTCATAGGAAATTCAGTGCTACCTCAGAGCTTATGGTATAAAGCTTCCTCTCTTTTATATGCTTCAGGATTTTGTCTTCTTACTAGATGGGAAGTCTTCTATCTGCCTCAAAGTAGGCAGAGAATAAAAGGCAGAATTACCATTATTAATGACAACTTAACATTTCACTTAACATTAACAATGACTTGTCAATTTAATTAGATGAATCTTATTCTTTATGGCCCCTGAATCAAGATCAATGGTTGGAAGTTGCATTTCAACTTAGAGAAAGGTAGGTGGTACGTGTGCGCATTGGGCCTCGAATCAGGAAGACCTGAGTTCAAATCCACCCTCTGGTACTTACCAGCTGTGCATCCCTAGCCAATTCACTTAAACTGTCTACCTCAGTTTCCTCATGGAGATAATAATAGCACCTCCCTCTCAAGGTTGTTTTGAGCATTAAATGAGATAACATCTGTAAAGTACTTAGCACAGTGTCTGGAACATAGCAGCTATTTTATAAATGCTTATTCTACCCCACCCCATTTTCAGATCGATGTAAGGAGAAACTTCCTAATTCTTAGAACTGTTTAGAAATGGATTGGGCTTGGTCCAGAACAATTCAGAGGGATTTACAAGAAAGAACACTATCCACATTCAGAGGACAAACTGTGGGAGTAGAAACATAGAAGAAAAACAACTGCTTGATCACATGGGTCAATGGGGATTTGATTGGGGATATAGACTCTAAATGATCACCCTAATGCAAATATCAATAATATGGAAATAGGTTTTGATCAGGGACACTTGTAAAACCCAGTGGAATTGTGTGTAGACTATGGAAGGGGTTTGGGGGAGGGAAGGAGGGAAAGAACATGATCCTTGTAACTAAGAAAATATATTCTAAATTAACTAATTAAATGAAATTTAGAAAAGAAAAAAAAAGAAAGAAATGGATTGGGCTTCCTCCAGCAGCAAGGTCTTTCTTATCATTGGAGGCATTAAAGTAGAGTAGAGATGACTATTTCTTAGGATGATATAAAGAGAATTGCTTCTTTAAGGAGAAACTGAATGAAACTTCTATCTTCCTTTTTGGTTCTCTAATAAGATAGACATCATGAATGTCTCTACTTTATATAATTATACAGTTATATAGATGAATGTTCCTTTTTTATTGATAATATTATGTTTCAAAATTAAGTCAAAACACAATATGTGCTCTTAAATTTCCTACAGCACCTAATTGTAGAACTAGACATTTATAACCTTTCACAGGCTTATATCATTGAATTATTCTTAATACAGAGATTAATCCCAACATAGGAACCTCTTTACTTGACCAAGGTGGAAGAAGTAGAACCAATGGGTGGAAATACACAAAGGCAGATCGAAATCTTAGAGATAGCATCATATCTTTTTTCACATTATCCCTTATTCATGGGCCATTGGTTATATCCTTGTTAATTTTAGAATTCCTTCATTATTTTTATTAGCTTATTATTTCCCTTTTATTAGTTTTCAGAGTAATAATCTCATTTTCTCATTCTTTCTTTTTTGGATCAACTAGTCCCCCCTCCCCCCATGTATGAAATAGTTACAAGAACATCAACTTATATAGTTTCCTGTTTAATTTGAAAAAGTTGAAATAGTTCACAACAGAATTCTTTTAACTTTTAATTTAGTTTTTGATATTACCTTTAAACACACATTTTTTTGAATATGAGAAACTGGAAATACTTGCAATTGAGGGGAGGAGCAAGATGTCTATTGCTATATGTTTTTCTATATAACCTAGATTCATCAAATATATGGGTGGTTCTGGCTAGAGAAAACGAACACCCTAAAACCTGCTAAACAGCAGGGTTAATGTATTTACTTTGTCTCAAAAACCTTTATAAACTTTGGACTTCTATTTTTTTTTTTGTCCCTTAAGGAAAACGAAGATTTTTGCATTACTATGTTGTGTGTTACAAGGAAGATTTCTTAATAAACTTTGTTAAGGAGGAAGAGTTGAGAGATTAGTGATAGTGATGCAAAAAGAAAAAAAGAAAAGAAAAGCCTTAGTGACACATTTAAAAAATAAACGGAAAAGAACAGAGAGAGTTGTACCTGCCAAGCAACTTTGAAAGTATGTTTAATTTATGGTATTTTTTCCTTTTTTCTATTTCTTTTTTATTTTCCATGCTTACATGATTCATGATTTTTCCCTACGCTCTTCCCTCCCCCTTCCCAGAGCTGACAAGCAATTCCATGGGGTTATATATGTACCACTGTTCATAACCGATTTCCATGTTATTCATATTTGCAATAGAGTGATCTTTTAATGCCAAAACCTCAATCATATCCCCACTGAACCATGTGATCAATCATATGTTTTTCTTCTGCATTTCTGCTCCCACAGTTCTTTCTCTGGATATAGATAGTGTTCTTTCTCATAAGTTCCTCTGGATTGTCCTGGATCATTGCATTATGCCATACTGTATCAGTCTCTGTGTACAATGTTCTCCTGGTTCTCCTCCTTTCGCTCTGCATCAGTTCCTGGAGGTCTTTCCAGTTCACATAGAAATTCTCTAGTTCATCATTGCTTTCAGCACAATAGTATTCCATCACCATCAGATATCACAATTTATTCACCCATTCCCCAATCGATGGATATCCCCTCATTTTTTGAGTTTAAGATGTCATTAGGACAACTAATTTGAGATGTTTAAGATAAAGTTGAAGATGTGAGCCTGGATATCAGAAGAGAGGGTAGAATTAGATAAATAGATTTGAAATTCATTAGCATTAGATGATATTAGAATCCATGAAAGATGATGAGATCATCAAGTGAAATAATATAGAGGGAGACTACAAGAGGTCACAAGAAAGAATCCTGTGGAAAACCTATCTTTATCAGGCATGACCTAGATAAAGATCTAGCAAAGGAAACTGAGAAGAAACAGTCAGAAGGGAGGACGACCAGGAGATAGTAGTAACATAAAAACCTAGACAGAAGAGGATGTCAAGAAGAAGAATGTGTTCAAGGGTCAAAGGTTATAGAGAGGTCAAAAAGATTGAGTATTTAGAAAAGGTCAATGGATCTGGCTAGTAAGAAATCTTGGAAAGAGCCATTTCAGTTGAATGATGGTGCTGGAAACTAGCCTTCAGAGAGTTAAGAAGGGAGAACAAAGAAATTGGAGGCAGCAACTAAAAACTGCCTTCTCAGAGACATAAAATAGATGAAACCAAAGGCAAAAGAACTGAAAAGAAGTGAAAAACATTCCTTACCTCTTTCTTCACCCTCCACCACCACTAAAACTTACTTGAGTCAGTAAGGAATCCCACATCTGTCCATTTCAGGAGGTTGAGGACACTGAAGCCCAACCTTGGTGAGAGAAGATGGTTAAGGGGGAGAGTCTATGGAGCATTATAAAGGGAGGTCTAGAAGAGTGAGTGAATGGAGAACTCATAAGAAAAATACCAAATCACTGGAAAATCAAGAAAGAAAATCTGAATGAAAGTTCAGTTCACAAGCAGATACATCAACATAGAGGATCCTAAAAGCAGAAGTAAAAATGAATTATCAAATATCAAAGAAAAACAAAATATGTTGAAAAATAATATATGAATAATGAAATTAAATTAACTGATGGAAACCAGAGTCCTACGGACTTCCCAGAACTCATGAAACAATAGGAAGAAATTCCAGAAGGCTTTAAAAGAGAATTAACCTTAGAAACTATTGTTCAGCCCACAAAAGCTTGGGGCATTCCATGTTTTAAACCCAGACATGGACTTCCGGGTAAAAATGGCTGCAATCTAGACCCGAATCACTTCTTTCCCGGGCACCAAACGAAATAGACTACTGCAAAGAGCATAAAAATCATCCTTGCAAGAACGGAGGGACTATCCAGTACTCCACAGTAACGAAGGGACATGGGGAGAAAACATTTCCACACTATAAGAAGGAGGCAAAGCTTGCACAAAAACGTGCACTGAGCTGCCCTTCCCTGCCCACCTCCCCCACAGAACCAGAGTAGGGGCTCAGAGCACTCACCAGGGACAGCAAGTGAGTGAGTAACGTCTCTGTCTGGGGGGGGGGGGGGCACGCACACAGCAGGGTCCTTCAGAGCTAAGGAGGACTACTAGGAAAATACCTCTCAGGGTGGTTTCACTGGAGAACCTTGCGCACTGCAGAGCGCGCAGACTGTGGGTCTTGCAAACTGCGAACAGCATGGAGTCTCCAGAAACTGTAAAAATGGCCTGAGACCAAAGCTCTGCTCCTCAGTGAGGGGGTGGGAGCACACCAGGGTCCTTGGAAACTGACAAGGACTACCAGAGATCCACCCCTCAGAGTGGTTTTACAGGAGATTCCTACACACTGGAGAGCAGAGCATGGGGGCAAGCATGCTAACAAACCACGGAGACTGGGAAGAACTAGTCTGAGGCAACTTAACTCCACAGAAAACCTGCCCATATCACCCAGACCTCTGACCAAAAAGGAAAGGGAAAACCACCAAAGAGATGGCTCACACTGCCTAAGACCAACCCTCCAAGAAGAAAGGGAAAAAACTGACTATTGAAAACTTTTATGGAGGTAAAACCCAGAGGACAGAAGAGAAAGAGGATGAAATTCAAACAAAATCAAAACATGCCCCCCCCAAATGGAAATTATCCGCAAGCTCTGGAAGAACTCAAATTGGAGCTTATCCAAAAGATGGAAACCTTCTGGCAAGAAAAAATGGGGAAAAATTCAGAAAGAGGTCAACAGCCTGACAGACAAGACCTCACAATTGGAGAAAGAGCTAGAAGCCTCTAACAGAAGGGCGGACCAATATGAAAAGCAAAACCAGTCCCTAAAGACCAGAATTAAGCAACTGGAAGGCAGTGATCTTGCAAAACAGCAAGAATTAATAGAGCAAAGATAAAAAATTAAGGAATTAGAAGAAAACATGAAATATCTCACTGAAAAGGTGACAGACCAGGAAAATAGAGGAAGGAGAGACAACTTGAGAATCATTGGTCTACCCGAAAAACCAGAGATGAACAAAAATCTTGATGCCATACTACAAGAGATTATCGAAGAAAATTGCCCTAATGTTCTTGAGCAAGGAGGAAAAATAGAAATAGAAAGGGTTCATAGAACACCCTCTATACTTAATCCCCAAAAGCCAACCCCCAGGAATGTAATTGCCAAATTCAAGAGTTTCTAATCTAAGGAGAAAATCTTACAAGAAGCCAAGAAGAGGAACTTCAGATATAGAGGAGCCCCCATAAGGATCACACATGACTTAGCAGCAAACACTCTAAGAGACTGCAAAGCATGGAACACAATATTCAGAAAGGCAAGAGAAATGGGTCTCCAACCAAGAATCAACTACCCATCAAAACTGACTATCTACTTCCAGGGCAAAGTATGGGCATTCAACAAAATAGAAGAGTCCCAAGTATTTGCAAAGAAAAGACTAGAACTCAGTGGAAAGTTTGACATCCAAACACAAAGAGCAAGAGAAACATGAAAAAGTAAATATCAAAGAAAGGGAAAAGGAGAAAAATGTTATCTTTTTCTTTTATTCAAACTCTCTTCTATAAGAACTACATTTATATCAAATTATATATACTAATATGTGGGGAAAATGCAATGTGTAACTCTTAAAATTGTATGCATCATTAGAATAGTTAGAAGAATCACTCATAGGGAAAGATCGGGGCATCAAAACGATATGGAGAAAGAGGGGGGAAGAAAGAAAAAGAGAGGGGGGAATCATTGATGATACTAAGATATACTTCAAGAAATAGGAAAAAACTAAATAGAATAATCTTTCTCACACAAAGATACACATGGGAAGGGGATATAATATAAATTATTAGCATTTTCTTTATCACTTTAAGACTAAACAAAGAATAAAACAATGAATTGTGCCAATTTATGTGTGATGATTTTTGAGATATAAGGTACAAATGCTCACATTGAAAATTTAACAATCAGCTCTAGCAAGTTAGGGTAGACTGGCTCCAGTATATCCCTGAAATGGTAATTTATTCCTACACACACACACACACACACACACACACACACACACAAATGCTAAACATAAAAGACTTATGGGTACATTTGACAAAAAAAAGCAGTAATTAATGATTATTTTTACAACCTGCTGAGAGACTGATATTTTAACCTTTTCAAAAACAAAAAGCAGTTTGTAGCACTGGTATTTAGGCACTTCACATTTCCCTTTGGATTTACACTTTACAAACATCTTCTGATATATGCCTGCTGGTAAAAGGCCAGGCTAATAAAGATGCTCTCATTTCAAAGTGTAAGCCATTTAGCCTTATATCAGATTTGACTAGAAACAATCCCTAGAGCTTATATATAGTAGACCTGCATCCCAATTATTTCAGTTGACCATTAGGCCAGCAGGAAATAGGTAATAAATACTGAAGTCAGAACTTGACTTCAGGTTATGTGACAATTAAAATAAAAACCAAAGACCTAGACCCTATAACTTAAAATGCTGTTGGTCAGTCATTTCAGTCATGTACTTGTGACTCTATCTGAAATTTTCTTGGCAAAGATACTGGAGGTGTTTGCCATTTGCTTCTCCTGCTCATTTTATAGAAGAGGAAACTGAGCCCAACAATATTAAGTGACTTACCCAGGGTCATACATTTAGTTAGTGTCTGAAGCCAGATTTGAACATGAGACAAGTCTTCCTGACCTTTGACTAGATAATCTATCCACTTTACCAAATAACTGAAAATTGCCAGGACCAAAACCAGTAGTTGTATTCCTTTATCTCGCTATCAGACAAAGATCCAGCCCACTGCACCCCAAAATTTTATCCCAATGTCAACCACACCCTCAAATTTCCTTCCAATAAATTTTGTTCAGATATGAATTTTATTGCGTGTGTGTTTTTTTTTTTCCATTTCTCTGGTGTGTCTGCTAACTTACTATGAAAGTCATCCATTTGGAGAACATAATTCACTAAGTGGTAGGGAAAACCAATAAGCCCTCTGAACTCTAATTCAACTTTATCATCACATTCTTTTTTCTGTCAAGTAAGAAAAGTATTTTAAGACCCATTAATGTGAATGGTCCTCCTATATATATTTTTTTAACTCTGACCTGTGGCTCCAAGAGAAGTAAGACAGTGTAAAGGGAAATGGACTAATACTTTCCTGAAATAAAAGCTTCCTAAAGAAAGAAAATAAAAAGGATGAGCATCAGGTCACCAGGACCCTGAAGATCTATGAAGTGACAGACCTAATCAAGGAAATAAATGGAAGAAGTATATCTATGAAGTCACTCTAAGGTACTCACAGTTTCTTATAACTGGAAGGCACCATTTCCAAGCTTTAAGGAACTATTCACCCATTCACTAATCATTTACTGAGTGGCTTCTGTGTGTCCAACACTCCAGTAGGAATTCATTTGCCAAAGGATGCTGATAAGGAGGGCAATATGAGCAGAACCTTTTGTCTTTGCCCTTAAGGAGATCATTATCTAATTGGTGAATAAAATACTGCAAATGCAACACTTTAGAGAATTATCATGGCATAGCCTATAAATAGCTCCAGAGGCAGGAAGCCTAGATTCCTAGTCAATGTCCAGTGTGTAGTACATCTGTGATCACAGGCAAGTTACTAGACCTCTCTCTGCTTCAAGGAACACTATAAGACTGTAAGTTGCAGAAGGAAGAGATTCATATTATTAAACAGTTTGCTAGCTAGGCAATTCCTATATCAGGAGTTTTGACCCTCCTAAAAAAAATCCAGAATATTTTTAATTAGAGAATAATTATAATACATAATTCAAATGGCAACATAATAAGAATGAATACCTAAAAGGTCTAAAAGGATATTCAACCAAAGAACAAGCATGAGGATTGTGAAAGAAATCTCTGCTTGGAATCAGAGGAACGGGATTCAAATCCTGACTCTGCTGTTTGTTTTTGTTGTTATTTAATCATTTCAGTCATGTTTGACCCCCTGTAACCTGACTTGAGGTTTTCTTGGCAAAGATACTAAGCTAGTTTGCCACTTCCTTCTTGAGCTCATTTTACAGAAGAAGGACTGAGGCAAATAGGGTTAAATAACTTGTTTAGGATTATAAAAGTAATTAATTGTCTGAGGCCAAATTTGAACTCATGAAGATGAATCTCCTTGTCTTCAGGACCAATGCTCTATCCACTGGACCACCTAGCTGCCTAGCTATTTATTACCTGCATATTGGAAACATCATTTCTTTATCTATAACATTAAAGGAAGTCGACCTGCCTGACTCAGGTTTTCTTCTCACTGTAAGTTCTCAGATCCTCAATAATTGGAACAGATTTAGAGTAGTTGGGAGTTCCTGAAGCAACAGCTAGATCAGGAACCTCTTATGTTGTGGACCCTTGTTAGAATGCTAAAACCTATGGGCCTCTTCTCAGAAGAATGTTTTTAAATGCATAAAACATTGCATGTGATTCTAAAAAACACCAATTTATTGAAATATAGTTATAAATACATAAAAATTCCAAGTTCACCAACCCCTGAAATCTATCTACAGGTCTGTTTCCCAGTCTGAGACCCCAGGTTAAGAACTTCTGACTTTGGTATGGAATGAATGAATGTGCAATAATAGGTGTCACAAAAGATTAAGCTCATGATCTGATGGAGGCAAATAGCCAAGTTCATTATAATTCTGCCTTTGGGAAGATAGTTATTTCATTTTCCATCAGCTGCTCTGTTTATTTTTTTAACCCCAGAAATATACTTTCCCCAAGATGTGCTTCCTCCTGAAATTTCATAATCTCAGAGACTGATCCAGCTTTAACAATTAATATCTACTCAATACTTTCTTTAAGCCCTTATAGTATGGATTCGAAGACAGAAGAGCAGTAAGGGTTAGGCACTGAAGGTTAAGTAAGTGACTTGCCCAGGGTCACACTACTCAATACTTTCAGTTCCTTTTCCCTTCTATTTTGAGTGCTAGAGAGGGGCACAATAAACTCCTTTCAAAGCTTTCAGTTTGAAGAGGGTTCAGAACTTCCCAGTTAGCTTTATTTTCCTTCAGCTACTCTGCTTAAATTCAACTCCATCAAAGCCTCACTCTTGGGGTATCCTGATCATTCTACAAGACGAGATGGATTCTGAAGCACCCTTGCCCCTTCTTCTCTTCATTTGGAGAGAGAAGATAATGGACATCTGGGCGCTTCTCTAAGACCCTTTTGATCTCCAGAATCTCGCCATCCTGAAAGATAAAGTCACCCCAGTAACACACCTCTTCAGTTCATTCTCCACTGGCTCTAGGACTGTCTCATGACCCCAACTGGCTATATCCTTTCCTCTTTTCAACTTATTTCTGTGTACTGTTTTGTATATCCAGCTTGTAGCATGGTACCTGACACATAATAAATGCTTATTAACTATTGGATGATTATGAAACATATCTATAGCTTGTGATTATGTCAGAAAGAAAACTCTCTATGATGTGGAGAATTGGGATCCCAGTCCTGTGCTAGGAAAGATCACTCTTTCCTCTGTATTTTTCATACCTGTCCCTCACTCTGGTCCTCATGCTGTAAACAAACGGACACAAGAAAATGCAAAGGATGGGGTCAAGCACAGGGGTTTATCAGAAATAAAATTAGATTGGCTAAATACAGTTTTTAACAGAATAAAAGAACATACTTAAAACAGATGCCAGTTGTGCCCAGCTGAAATAAACCAGGGAAAGGGGATAAGGACTTCCCACTCCTCCACATTCCCACATTTTCCCCCTTCACTCTCTAGTCATTGGAATGAGGGCAGATGATTTGAAGGGGAAAAAAAAGTCTTGTACCTTGTTGCTTACTTACTCTTTCAGCTTTCACCTCTCCAGTCTCCCCACAAGTACAGATGGGAGAATTGAAGCCATTGCTGCTGTTGCTACTTTCTTCTCTCCATGTTATCTCTTTTTTCCCCCACAGGTTCTCTATTCAGTCCTGCCTTAGTCCTAAGCCAAAAGATGATTCCCTTTGTCTCAAGAGATGATCAAAAATTCCAAACCCTAGAAATCTTTGTTGGTCCAACCATTCTCTAATGCCCTACCTTATCCCTCCAAAGGATATGTTATAAATGAAAGAACAAAGTTTTTAGCTAAGTCTTAAAGGAAGTAAGAGATATGAACTGAAAAAAAGTTGGTAAGAACTCAAGATGGAGGAAATCAGTAAAAGCATTGAAAGTGGACCAAGAAAATGTTTATGGACATCTGGTAATGATATTGATTTTATTGCGGCAGAAGAATTATTCTAGGAAATAGCAGTGATAAAGTAGAAAAAATTTGCAAGGGATAAGTGAAAAATCATAAATAAATAAAATATACTGATAGAGTACCATGAATTCCAGAGTCAAAAGTTTAGGTTTGATGCAAAATAATTATTATTGTTGTGGTTGTGTGTGTGTGCATGTATGTATAACTACATATAAATACAAAATATAATATATATATACATGTTAGCCTATTATTTATTTGCATATATGAAAACAATTGAAGACAAAAAGGATAAATTCCAAACCAGTAACAATTTCCTAAAAGGGCACCATATAATTTTTAATAAAAATAACTATTGTTCTTATTTTTTCAATGTCCCCTTACAATTAATTTTATGCATATTTGTTGATTTTTAATATAGTCTAAGCAGCATATATTTTTTAAAATTCTTTTCTTGACTTTATTGAAAGTCTTTCCCTAATTCTTAGTATTCTTTATATTTGTCATTTTTAGTCATAAGGTTATTCCAAAGTCAGCATCAGAAATCAATAAATATTTATTAAGCAGCTATGTGCCAGGCACTGGGCTAAGTTTTAGGGCTACAAAGAAAGCCATAAAAATAGTCACTGTCCTCAGGGAACTTACAGTCTAATGGGGGAAGACAACATATAAAAAGAAGTTGACAAGGAGTATTATTTCAGAAAAATCTGAAAAGACTTCAAAGAACTGACGCAAAGTGAAATGAGCAAAATGAAAAGAATATTGTATACAGTAGCAGCAATATTTCTTGATGAACTATGAATGGTCTCGCTATTCTCAACAATGCCGTAATCCAAGACAATCCCAGAGACTCACGACAAAAAATGCCATCTGCACTCTGAAATAAAATTAATGCCGTCTGAATTCAGATTGAAACATACTATATTTCATTTACTTTATCATTTTTTTTTCATTTAAGAACTCTCCCACAAAATGACTAGTATAGAAAAATGTTTTGCATGATTACAACTGAGAAATCTATATTGGACTTCTTACCAACTCAGAGAAAGGGAAAGGCAGGAAGAGAGTGAGAGTCAAAAGAAGGAGGATAGGAACTCAAAACTTTTAAAAACATGAATGCTAGAAATTGTTTTTACATGTACTGAGGGGAAAACAATTTTTTTAAAAAAAGTTGAAAATGAGGAAGGGTTCCCTGGCTTGGGGGCATGGTGTAAACTTACTGTAAGAGTGGGGAAGATCTGAGGAGGTGTGAGTTGATCTCATCATTCAGGACAATAAGTTTCTGGAAATTATAAATCAAAGAGAGAAGCCATATAGGAAGCTATGGGGTAAATATCTTGAATGCTCTTCTCAATGAAAGATATAGAAAGAACTTTCTGATTTCCACACTGACCTTCTCTAACCAAAGGGAGGGAGGAGCTCCAGCTTCAAGGGGTGCTAAGGAGGTGTGAGTATCAGAATTGATTTCAACTTGCAGAGTGAGGATTTCTTGGACATTGTAAATTCTAGAAGAACAGCCAGGTAGAAGATATTGGGGAGAGAAATTATTTTACTCCATTGATATGCCATGGTTTATTCAGCCATTCCATTATAATTCCTTGAGCAATATGATTATATAATAAAAATGATATTTTAGCAAAATTCTTTTGGTGGACGGTTATAACATTGTCTGGAGTAGGAAGAGATTAGTGAAAAGAAAACCAGTGGGAGATGATTTTACTAACCCAGGTAGGAGGTGATAACAGCTCTGAGTTGTCATAAGACTCAGCATGACAATAGAGAGAAAGAGATGAATATGAGGAAGGGGGGGATAAGAAAAGAAGAATTATCAGGAACTAGTGATTGATCATAAGTTTGTTTTCTTTAAGAGTCAAAACAACCTTTAGATAATTACCTCATCTTTTCTGTACTCCATAGATTGTAGAATCTCAAAGATGGAAGAGATAAAAGATTCATATCCTAGACCAATGTTTTGCCTAATGCACAAAACTTGTACACCTCACTCAGTTTCTAGCCTCTGATCATTTCCATAGTAAGATAATCATTCACATAGAATCATAGAATTGGAGTTAGAATTTGCCAGAAATTTTAGTACTACTATCACAGCAATAGGATCACCATTTTGCCTGCCTTGACTTACATCCTGCCTTTACATCTGTTCTTGAGTCTTATATCAACCACATTTAATGTACCAACATGGCTATGAAAATGGAAGATGGATACAGAAGAGAGGGCTCTCAAGAAGTATTTAATAGATGTCCTGTTTGTCAGCCTTTATTATGGTCTTTGAAAATTCCAAGCTTGTTCTCTGAACTGTTAACCTCTCTCTTTGGGGTCATCTGTGTTAATGAATGCTAAGGGGCAGCTAGGTGGCACTATGGAAAGTGCTGGACCTGGAGTCATCTTCCTGAGTTCAAATTTGACTTCAGATGCTTATCAATGGTGTGTCCTGAGTCAAATCACTTAATCTTATTTGTCTCAGTTTCCCTCATCTATAAAATGAGTTGAAGAAGGAAATGCCAACCTACTCCAGTATCTTTGCCAAGAAAACCCCAAACAAGATTACAAAGAGTTGAACATGACTGAAAAGTGACTGAACAATATCAAACAACTGAAGGAAATGCTAAATTTCAGGTAAAAGGTGGTGAAAATAAAGGTGTAATTTTTTCCCCATACAACTTTTCATACCCAGAAACTTATCCCCAGATCCCAGGTTAATGAACCCTAAATCATTGCCACCCTTTCTTTATACAGATGAAAAACCCAAGTAACAGATAAGACAAACTTGCCCAAGGTTGCCACACCTAGTGCCAGAAGTGGGACTTCTCCATGCTCCAAGCTTCTCACTCCAAAGCTATCCCCATTATTCTGTATTAGAGTTTTTAAGTATTTGCTCATGTCAGCTGGATAGTATTCAAGACAGGACAGAATCTCCAGGCTTTGTAAGGTCAAGATAAATCATATCTCTTGCTTTCCTTTTATCCATTAAACTAAATAGGCTGCCATAGAAAATTAGTTTGAAGAGATGGAGCCACATCAGGTACTTCTTAGTATCTTCTCGTTTTGAAGCTAATATTTCATCCTGACACTGGAAAGCAATTCCCTCCTCCAAAAGAAAACCCATTCAGTTAATGCAGAATTTCTCCTTTAGAGGAATTCAATCCTGATTAGAGTTTTATGACTTGAAAAGATTGTGCACCTTAGAGGAATAACAGGATAAGTAATCTACTGAGAATTCTAGAAGAAATAAGGTGTTTGATTTATCAGTGCCTGTGAAAAGAACCTTGCAAATAGATTCTAAGAATAATTCTACTGGCTATAGAAAGTCCATTTGGCCCCCTACATTTGCCTCCAATGTGCCTATGCTACCTAATATCTTACACAATCTCATTTTCTTCTCCTTTCTCTCCTTTTGTTAACTGTCAGATCTCTGAGTGTTTCATTCTTTCTGTTTCAATATCAAACCCGAGTTACCAGATCAGCTTGTTCAGCAGCCCTGGCTTGCAACAGGTGATATATATTCAGTCATTTTAGGGTATTTTGGAAGGATCTCCTTGAAGTGGAAGATGAACAATATAGAGGATAGTGAGCCCCAGGTAGCCTCCATGCTTTTGGTAGATACTCCTAGCAATGGTGGCTACATAAAATCCTTCAGTGGACTCAGCAGTAAAAGAATGATGTAGATATGTTCTGTATCTTTTAAGAACAATATCCTAAAGATAACTGCCATGCTGTGGCTGACTACATTTGTATACATATTTTTAAATTTAGCAGTGATAGTCATCTTTAGGTCCAGTAGCTATATTAACTTTGGGACTTCCAGTACAGTAATTTAAACCTCCTTCAAGTTCTTATAAGTGATTTCCTCAGAATTCACCCTACCTTTGAACCAACAGGAAAGGACCAAATTGGAGGAGGTGTAGGAAATTGTTGTTATTCTTATTATTTCGCTCTTCAGCAGAGACAAACCTGAAGCTCCTCTAATCTTTAATAGGTTTTTCTAAATATTCTGTCTTTTAAAAAGTGATTTTTAAGAATATTAGATCTTGCTGTAAAGATCTGCATGTGAATGGGGAAAAGAGGATAATAAGAATAATAGTTATTACTTTTATGATTATTATTGCTCAACTTTATTGCTTTAGTTTTACCAAGCAATTTGCAAATGTTATCTCATTTGATCCATCACAACAGCTCTGAGAAATGGGTACTTTTATTACTTCATTTCACAGATGAGAAAGCTGAGACAAAGAGCATAAGTCACTCACCCATGGTCATAGAGAAGCATCTGAGGGCAGATCGGAACTTCTGTTTTCTGAACGCCAGCTTCAGTGTTCTCTCCACTCAACTACCTAGCTGCACCTAGCAGAGGAGATGGGAAGACTTTCAGGAATCAAAAATAAGGAATCCCCCACTTAGAGCTAGAAAGAATCTCAGGGGTCTTCTAATTTGATCTTCTCTTTTAACAGATCAAGAATTTGAGACCCTGAGACATCAAGTGAGAAGTTCAAGGTCCCAGAGGCACTAAGTAGAAGAGTATAGATTGGAACCCAGGACCTCTGGTTCCATAATCAGTTCTTTTGCTATTGTACCTTGCTGCTTCCCAAGAGAGGGGTAGAACTCTACACAAGGACTATTTATGAGAATCACAATCCAGTACAATACCAGGAAGAAGTAGAACATAAAAGCCAATAGTATGACCTGCTACCTCTCCCCATATGTCTCAATGCTAGAGATCAGAAGCAGGGTGAGATAAAGGCTAGAGGACAGGATCATTGGAAAGGGAAATGAGGACCAAGAACTAAAGGAAGCCACTAATTAATAGCTTCATTATGGATGTCTTGGTAGGTAAAGATGAGACTGAATAAAGCTAGAGTTAGGAATAGATGCATTTAAGGCCATAGGGAAAGCCTAAATGGATCAGGAATGCAAAATCCCAGTCCAGAAGAAAGAGAACCTTAAATGTAGAAAAGAAACAAAAAACAAAAACAAGTACTTTTAAAAAATTACAATCTCAATCTCACACTCACTTCACTAACCCAGATACATTGATATAGTTTACAGATAGGTAGACTGTGATCCTGGTAAAGTTAGAAACAACTATTATGCATTTGATCTTTGGAGTTTGTGTGTAGGGACATGAAACAAGAATTGTGTGAACTAGTTCTATCTTCACTACATGAATTTTCGCTTACGAAAAAGGAATTTTTTTTTTTGCAAAAACTTAAAATTTGATGAAGGCTAAAAACTGTGTTATTTCTACCATAGAACAGTAGGTTGTCACAGCACCCATAATAAATAAAAGTGGCAAAGCTCTATGTCAGTAAGACATCAAGAACTCACTAATGTTGCCCCAGGCAAAAATTTGTAGGATATTGAAGACTTAAGGGACGTAAAGGGGCATTTGAAAGGAGGGGTGAGAATGAGAGACTCTCACCTGTGCAGTCACTTGTCACATTTGAAGAGAATGGCCAAAAATTATTTTCCAGAAAACCCTGCAAATTGATTGATTTTAGGCAAATAGCACATCTTTTTTCACCAATCATGAGGATTTTTTCCCTCTCACAGTTCTAGAAAAGACAAGGCTAAACTCAGTCAAAGTGTCCTTTATAAAAAAAAATGGTAAGAGAGGGAAGAAAAACCAATCTGTGTCCACAAACTTGTAAAGTCAGAGAACGTTTCATTTTTAGTCTTTTAGGAAATATGGCAAATACAAAACAGAACAGATGTTATGTCTCCAAGCAACATCATCTTTGACACGTCTTGAAATTTTGTGAAACCTGCTCTGTTTTCCTTATAACTCTCAAATAGGAAGGAGGGACAGAGAAAAATGTTTGGTTTTTAACATTCCCTCAAGGAGTGGAGTCACTCCTTGGCTTTTCCCTGCCACACACACTATGAGCAAATACTCACAAACTCTTTCCTCCATGTGAAATTAAAGGGAATTTGAAGTGCTGTGACGCATTTTATTTAACAGAGCTACGTCGCATAATTATTATTTATAGACTCTCAAGAAATAACCAAAGGAAACCATGCCAGAGCTAACAGTATTGTGGCATGGCAAGAATGGGTTACTATGGCACCTCTGCAACCTTTTATGCAAAATTACTGTTTATTTTAGAAAATAAATTTGTGTATCACAAAAAAAAAAAAAGAAAATATACATTGAAAAACTTGCATCCTTTACCTGGCACAACAAGTCAAGGCTGGAGTCAACAGCTTTGTTCTTCATTTATTAAGATCCAACACACAGTGAAGAAATTATTAGACAAAATAATGAGTCTACATCAATCTGTCTTTACTTTTATAAAACCCAGTTTTACTATGTCAGCCTTGTCAACACTGCTGAATATTAATGGGAATAAAGTTAATTGCTGGGTGGGAAAAAAAAAGGTCTTACTCAGAGTGAAAAGGAGGCACCTTGCTGAAATCTGTCATTCCTGACAAGCCATAATTTATTTCTTCATGGTGATATGTACCGACAGGTTTCAAGCTTCACTCTTGTCTTTATGATAAATCGCAATTATTGTCATTTGGGTTGACTCTGGACCCCATGCTTCTGACCCCTTTCATCACCTGGAAATGGCCTTTCTAATGGGAAGGAATTCTGCCTACTCATGTGTTTGAGGGAGGAGGAAAAGGATGGGCTACTTAGAAAACAGTATATATAGTAGCTGGGTTTTTCTTCAGAAGCTTTTAGAAGACTCAAAAAAAATGCTGTTTGTTAATCTCAATAGCCAAGAAAAGGAGGGAAAAAAAGTGACTTTCAGAAACAGAAAGGGATGTTTGGAAAGTTGATTGCTAGCAAACCAAGACATTAAGCATTTTCACTCAAAGAAAATGAATAAATTACATTAAGATTTATCTTACAAATCTGCTTCTTTGCAAATCAGTCTGATTACATGTCCTCAGTTGTATACACCATTTTAAGGAGTTTCTATTGTACTTTAAATGGTCATCACACAAAGTCAATATTATTTTGATTTCAAGTCAGGAGTCTGTCAAAAGTAGCTTTCTGCCACTCAACAAACTCTTAAGGAATAATAGCTTGCTTAAACAAAATTTTGAAGTAGTATGACAGAATGCATAGAGAGCTGGCCTTAGGGTCAGGAAATCTTGGATTCAAGTCCTGCCTTGCATGCATACTATTTTATATGAGCATAGGCAAATCTCATCTACTCAATGTCCCTGGAAATTCTCAGGATATGTTACACATAAGTTGGTGATCCATATTAGTACAGGGAAATTCCATTCTGGCTGTATAACTCCCTGATATAGTCAAAGATCTAGACCAAAAGAGGAAAAAAAAACACTTATAGCCACAAAAATAGACTTTGTATTATATACTTGGAGAGTAACAGACATGAAAACAAGTCCCATAAAAAAGAATGTAAATAATTATTAAAAAGTGACTCAAAGAAATTTAATGTGCTAAGGTCCCTCTTCATATTCTTTTCCAGTCTAGTATCATAGAAAGGGAGAGGCTAGGAGCCTTGGAGGTCACAAGTCCATTCCTTGTAAAGATGAAGAAATTAAGCCATAGAGGAGTTAAGTGAGTTCCTGCAGTGCACAAAGGTGGTAAGTCCTCAAGGAAGAAACTGAGCCTAACTCTCCTTGACTCCCAGTACGGGATCCCTCTCTACTGAAATGTAAATGAGTCTGTTTGGATAGTTAAATGGGTAACTGCAGTTAAGAAGGCTGGGCCTTAGCCAAACAGCATGGCGAGCCCTGAGAATTGGTGGCATTAGACAGGCAGAAGACAGGTGACACTACCTGGTGCTCAATGCACCTTTTTTATTTCAGAAATAAGATTTGTACTTTAATGATTAAAAAAAAAAACAATCTTACCTTCCATTATAGAATCAATAGTGTATATTGGTCCTATATAAAGTATATTTCAATACAGATCATGTTGTTTCTATGTACTAAATATATAATATGTTCTATATACTGTACTGGTTCTATATATGTTATATATGAACATGTATATATAGAGACAGACAGATGAATAGACAGAGAGGTAGATAGATAGATAGATAGGTAGATAGATAGATAGATAGATAGATAGATAGATAGATAGATAGGTAGATAGAGTAATAGACAGTTGGATAGGTAGACAGACAGACAGACAGACAGACAGATATATAGATAGACACAGATGGAGATAATTAGACAGGCAGACAGACAGATAAATGGATAGATGGGTGGATAGATGGATGGATGGACAGATGTAAAGACAGAGACAGACATAGATAGACAGACAAATAGATAAGAAAGACAGATAGACATACAGACAGGCAGACAGACAGAAAGACAGATAGATAGACACAGGTGGAGATAATTAGACAGATAGACAGATAAATGGATAGATGGATGGGCAGATGAACAGATGGAAAGATAGATAGATAGATAGATAGATAGATAGATAGATAGATAGATAGATAGATAGATAGATAGATCTATAAGTGGTAAGGGCTAGGCAATGGGGGTAAAGTGAGTTGCCCAGGGTCACACAGCTAGGAAATATCTGAGTCCTCTTTCAAGGCATGATTCTCAATCCACTGAACCATCTAACTGCCCCCCACAAAAGCTTAATCATTTTTTAAAACTAATTTTAAGAGGGCAGCTGGGTGGCTCAGTGGATTGAGAACCACTCCTTGAAAGAGGACTCAGATACTACCTAGAGGTGTGACCCTGGGTAAGTCACTTTATCCCCATTGCCTAGCCCTTACCAGTCTTCTACCTTGAAATCAATACAGAGTACTGGTCCTATGATGGAAGGTAAGGGTTTTTTTTAATTATTTTAAGATTTTAAAGAAGGATTCTCCTGTGTGTCCTAGCTTACAAAAGTTGTTTGTTATTCATTTATTATGCTCAGGGCTATAACCTTAGGTAGCTTATTTGGACCCAAGACTTACCTCTTGACTTTAAGGAAGTTTCCATAAACCACATGTGATAGGCCAGTGGATTGGGCAGCATTTCTGTTGTGGGTCTTCGTCATTCCTATTTTTTTCTGCCACAGCCCAGGCATAATGGGAAAAAAATGAAAAGCAGCTGCTAACAGCCTCACAACAGTTCTGTAATTACTTTTCTGGGCTGGCATTATATGATTTGACAATGGCCCGGGGATGTAACAAATAAGAAAAATCTTGTCATTCCATTAAAAGGCTTCCTACCAGGCCAGCACACTCACCACTTCATCAGAATGACAGCGTTCAACCCTGACACAGCTAGTGCGTTTAAAGCTGAGTGATGTAACTACAACCAGGTGGTGCCGAGCACACACGGCCAGCTTGCTTTTCCATTGACACTGCTATTCTGGGGGAATTGAAGGCTATATTGGTTCAAGACAGAAAGAAGTTTGGCATCGACAGATTATCACAAAGCTCCAAGAAAGTGGGATTTTTTAATGGGGTACTTTGTCTAGAAAGGGAGAGGCCACTGCAGTTGTCCAAAGAACCCCCCAGTTTGTGACTGGCTCATTTACAACTAGAAGATAATTTGAGTATATCTTATCCCCAGGACAGTAGCTTAATTAAATTTCTTTTGTATCTCTCTCCTTCCTTCCTTCTTCTGGATGGGAACTTGGGAAATCTGAGTCCAGTGCTTTTTCCTTCCTCAAATAATGATGATGCACTGATCTGTCTATATGGTCTCTGTCCTGCCCTACACTTAGCAGAATGGAAGCTCCTTCAGATTGGGGAGAGATTTCATCTTCTCTTTGTATCCCCAGCACTTACTGTAGTTGCTTGCACATGGTTGGTGCTAAATAAATGCTTTAAAAATCTTACCTTCAAGCTTAAAATCAAGACTATAAATTGGTTCTAAAGCAGACGAGCAATAAGGGCTAGGCAGTGGGTTTAAGTGACTTTCCCAGGGTTGCAAAGGTTGGAAGTATCTGAGGTTAGATTTGAACCCAAGACCTCCCATCTTCAGGCCTGACTCTATCCACTGTGACACCTAACTGCCCCAAATAAATGTTCATGGAATTCTTATTCCATCTATAAGAGATAAGATGGATGTCAGAGGATTAAAAAAAAAAAAGATATTAGACCTATAACCTGAAGTCCAAGCTCTGAATACTAGTCCTGCCACTTATTCCTTGTGTGCTTTTAGGCAAGACACTTGACCCTTTGGGGCCTCAGTTTCCCCATATCTAAAATGAGGGTTTGAGCTAGATGGCATCTATGGTCATGGCTAGCTCCAAATCCTTGATCCTGACTTTGGGCATTATCTAGCTGTGTGATCTTGGGCAAATCACATAATCTTTTCAGTCTCAGTTTCAACATCTATAAGATAGGAGGGCTGAATTAGGTAATGCTTCCAAGGTACTTATGGATCAGATAGTCTGCTTTTCAGTTTTTAATTTTTTTCATCTTTGTTCTCTCCCACTCTTCTCTACCGCATGGGGAAAAATTTTAAATGTTTGTAGTATTAGGATAGAAAAATATATTTCCACAATGAAACTGTTTAAACATGTACATCATTCTGCATATTCTTCCATTATCTCTCTGTCTGGAGGTAAGCAAGATTCTTAATCATCGTTACTCTGGAATTATCATTGCTTGCAAAAACTCATCTTCTGCAAGATCACATCAACTCTGAAATCCATCTCTTCTGTATTCCTTGTCTCTGGAGCCCCTCCCTCCCTATCAATGGAGAGAATAGAGTGAACATTGGCAAGTTGCTCTCAGATTAGGGTTTTTTTAACCTTTCAGAATTCTTGGTTTTTACAATGTTGTTATTATATAAATGATTCTGGTTCTGCTCATTTCACTCTGTATCCATTTATACAAATATATTCAGGTTTCCCTAAAACCATCTCTTTCTTTATTTCTTATATCATAATAGTATTCCATTATAGTCATGTAATATAATATAATAAAAAATTAATACCTTCTCAATTCATAATTCTTTACCATGACAAAAAGCTATAAATATTTTATATATATGAATTCTTTTCTTTTTCTTTGTTCTGATTGGTGTATCGTTTAAGTTTCTTGAAATCGTTTATTAATTTCTCAAACTACTCTGATTGGTTTTAGTCTGTGAGTGGTTGTTTTCTCAGCCTTTCAAGTCCAATCCAATCCAATCTAATAAACATTTGAAGTGCCTAGCATATGTCAGGCAGTGTCCTAAGTTTTGAGGATGTAGTTAATAAAAATAAAGATCTTTGACATCCAGAATCTTCCAATCTAATAAGGAGAGACATCACAAAATGGTGACAGGAAAGCAGAGGGAAACTAGGTGATAGCTAATAAGGGGGTGTCTTGTTCCTTGGAGTTGATACCAGGCAGAGCAGCAAATACAGAGTGGAGAGAGCCCAAAAGTCCAGTTTCTGCGCTCTATAAAGAAAGGCATTGGGAGGCATTTGGTACTCCACTTTCTAGGGAAGACAGAGGAGAGGAGGCTGAGGGAAATATTATCAGACAAATCTTGAGTTAGCAACATGGTGATGAGTTTAACGTGGAAGGGGCAGATTGTTCAGTGAAGTTGAGATCATACAGAAGAGCATACTCAGAGAGAGTCACTCTGGGTAATGAATCCTTTTCTCCTATTAATCCCCAAGATCTAGAAATCTTCTTCATTCTAGAAAGCGGGAACTTCATGTCCTGCAAACATAGCATCCTTCCTAAATCTTCATTGGCACTGTTTCACTTGCCTAGAAGGTTCTCCATCCTCCATCTGTCCAAAGCTTATCTAGCAAGGCCCAGCTTAAGTCACATCTCTTATGTGAAGTCTTCTTTGACTATCATTTCCATTTCTCATCCCTATTCCTTTGAATTGCTTTAGCGCTTAATATGTAATACCTATCTCATATTTTTGCTATTTAATTATGAATCTTATCTTATGAATCTTATCTCCACATAGAAAACAGAGAAGTGTATATCTTAGCTCCATGGGACAGTAGCATAATCAAACTTCTCTTGTATCTCCCAAAGCATTGAAGATAGGACTAAGTGCATTTGATCATATAATTTGGAGGTAAGGGGAACTTTAGAAATTAACTAGCCCAATACTCTCTATTTGAAAATGAGAAAACTGTAGCCCAGAGAGGTGAAACTCAGAGTCCCACAGGTGGCAAGGGAGGAATCAAAAGCAGTCCACTAACTTGAAACTGAGGATTCCTGGAACTAAATCATGCTGCCCCTTTTCACAATAAGTATTTAATAAATATTCATTGAAATTCTTTTCCTCTATTGTACTCAAAGCACCCATAATTAATGCCCTGGGCTGCTATTCCTCCTTCTTTCTGACACCTGCCTTCTTTTGAAAATGAGTGAGAAATATGTAGTCAAACAAGAATAAATTAACTCAAGGAAACCCAGGCAATTGAGAGTTTTTTTCAACTTTAGACATTTTCACATATCATTTCCTTTCAGGTAAAATCAGACTTCAGTCTTTTAATGCTCCGATAAATCTATGATCTCACTGATAATGATCATCACCTAATCATCTAACAACCCAATCTATTCATCCCTTATTAATTTTTGCAACTTTTGTTTCTATAATTTCACAAATTCAACACATTTCCTGACATTGCCTACATTTCTTTTTTTTTTAAACCCTTACCTTCTGTCTTGGAATCGATACACAGAAGAGTAGTAAGGGCTAGGCAATGGGGGTTAAGTGACTTGCCCAGGGTTACATAGCTGATAAGTATCTGAGGCCAGATTTGAACCTAGGACCTCCCATCTCTAGGCATGGCTCTATCCACTGAGCTACCCAGTTCCCCCCCCCCCCCCATTGCCTACATTTCAATGAAGCCCATGGGTTGTTTTATTGGACCATGCCCCTCCCCACCTTCAATAAACTCCAGGGGCTCCCTATTACCTCCATGATCCGAAATAAAATTATCTGTTTGGCATTCAAAACAAACTGGATCCTATCTGCCCTTTTCTTCTGTTCCCTGTATGGACTGATTCTACACTCCAGGGACACTAGCCTTCTTGCGGTCTCCTGACTGAGAACATTTTTACTATCTCCTGTTTCTATCTCTTCTTCATCTCTGCCTCCTGGCTTCTTTCAAAATCCAATTAAAATCTCATCTCCTACAAGAAGCTTTTTCCAATGTCCCTTATTGCCTTTTCTCTGCAGATTATCTTCCATTTTCATATGTATTTAATATATATTATGTATATAACATATACTTCATTTATATTACATTTATATGAAATATAAATGATATTTTTTCATAGAGAGAGATTTGTTTTTCTATAATCATTTTTATGTTGTCTCTTCCATTAGATGGTGAGCTACTGAAAGCAGTGAATGTCTTTTTACTTTTTTTGGTCCTCAATACAGTGTATGGCAAATAGTAGACACACAATAAATGTCCATTGGCTGACTGACTTGTACCTCACTCTCTCACATGACTAGACTACATTTTCTAATCCTATATCTCCACTGGCATCCTTGAAGCTGTCTTCTGCACTCTTCTTCATTAATAATATGTCCTACATGTCCTACGCATGTCCCCATGTGCCTCTCCATTAACCCTTTGGAGACCTAAAACTTTAATTCTTTTGATACCTACCCTTGGGTAAAGTCAAAATTTTTTAAAAATAAATTATTTATATTGACAATAGGTTCATTGTCAAATACCCAAACTATTGTTTATTTATTTAGTTTTGGAAACATTGGAGTAGGATAATATCTTGCATATGAATTATGAGAGATGAAGAGTTTGGCAGAAGCCAGAATCCTGGTGCCTTCAGACCTGGCTGTTGTAGGACCACCTTCCATCTTGCATATCTTTTTCATTTCCTTACAGTTATTTTTCTACATTATAACTCCTTTAAGTAAGAAGGTGGGAAAATAATAAAGATACTCTTCATGCTTTTCACTTTTAACTTATTTTACATTCAGTTAAATTCAGCAAACATCTGCTGTGTACTTGGCATTGTGTTAGGCACTAGAAATTCAGAGAGAATCCATGATCTCAAAGATTCCATATATATAATATACATTATATATAGACACACATATGTGTGTATAGTAATATATGATATATGTGATATATGTATATATATACACAGGCACATATTTTAAACTCATACTTGCATATAAATATATATGTATGCACACACAGATATATACATATGTATTTAACTGGAATGTAACACATTTTCATGTACAAGGGATATATTGGTTTTGACACGATGGCAAAAATGTCATCATATGCTGCAAATTTTCAATTCTCCCATTTCAGTGTTTATAGATCCTAATCAAAGCAATTTGATACCAATTAGCAGTTGGCGTGAGAGTTGAAAAGACAAATGAGAAAAGATATGAGTACTTATTCTCCTGCAGAAAGACTCAGAAGAAAGCAATGGCCATGCTGGAGGCACACTTCCTTATCCCTGAGTGAGAAGGGAATACATGCTTATTAAGTTCTATGATGTGCCAGGCATTGTACTTTATAGGTATCACATTTGATCCTTATAGCAACCCTGTGAGGTAAAAACAATTTTGATCTCCACTTGTGTTAGTGGTTCAGTGACTTGCCCAAGGTTACTTAGCTATTAAGTATTTGAGGCTAAATTAGAATTCAGATCTTCCTAACTCTAGACCCAGTGCTCAACCCACTGCCCCAGCTAGCTGCCTTCTAAAAGGAGATAAATTGCCTCATTTCAAGTAATAGTAAGGGGCTTTATTGAGAAGTACAGTTATGTGAGCCAGCTTAGTGGGCTCATGACAAAAGCACTGAAGATGGCAAAAATAAAAATGAGGAATAGCATTAGAGTAAGGCTTTCCTGGATGGCAGCTACAGGGATGCAAAACCAGTAAATCATATAGTCAACCTTCAACTTTAGTGGAGTGACATTCTTAGAAAATGTTTATAAAGTAAAAAAAATGTAATATTGAAAGATTGAACCTATAGGAAATAAGGTCTTAGGTTCCCAGAACCACCCCCAAGCTGGCAATTGATGAAAACACACTTTTCTGAATATAGTTCTTTATAACCAAACATTAATTCTGATATGTACTTTACCTAACACAGTAACCATAAAAAACCCCATAAAATGTAGTTGAGAGGAGGGGCAATGCCAAAAGTGATGGGGGGTGGCAAGGAATAGCAAGTCATAAGAACCCCTTAAAGATAAGGTATGGGATTAACTGGTAGTGAAAAAAAACAATTCCTGGACTATATGTAAGAAGTTGGGGGAAAGTAATTGAGAAAAAAAGGAACTAAGAATCAATAGGGTACTGTCAACAACAGATAGATGGAATCATAAGGCAAGAGAAGTTATATTTCCTTTACCCAAAGAAGAGAGGATTGATGTCTAAATCCTCTTTATCTTGAAGTTGAAGCTTTCTGGTGATTTGGGGAGGGGGAGAAGATCTTAAACAATTCTTCCACATTATAATTTAATCTCTGTGGGTAATGTTACTAATTTGTACATCAGAGGCTGAGATTGATTTTGGTGCTTAAGCTTTTTCAGTTATTTATTTTAATATTCTGTCAGAATTAAATACTTGCCTATTAAACTTATGGTTTCTACCTAGATTATTGATAGATCAGACACTAAGTGGGGGCTTGAGTTATTTATCATTCCTACATTGAACCCAATAACCCATGGGAATTCCAAAATAAATATATTCCATATATGATAGAGGAAGCAAACAGGTCAAGGAATCTGATTTACTTTCCATCTGCCCAATTGTTAGGTTGCTTGCCTATGTCTTATGCAACCTCCACAGTGGCTTCAAGAAGAAACCTCATTTTTCAGGATTACAGAGGCTTTGGGGAATGAACATTACTATAACTAAACACACACACAAATATTCTACTGCATATAGATTCAAATTCTTTATGATTATAAATGTATTTTCTCAAGTTAAAATATTTATGGCTATAATTTCTAAAACCCGTCAAAATGAATACTTTAGATTGAGGTACTCAAAAGTACTTAAAGATAAATTATTAAGTTCTAGAGTCCTTTCACCTCACTCAGAGACGCTTTCAAGAGCTTCTTAGTGACTCAATGATCCTAATAATCTGTATTCCTAAAGCAATTGTCCCTTCAGGTGTTAACCTCAAGATTCCTCGGATATAGATGTACCATGCCACCTCCACCCATTCTTCTGAAATAGGCATGCTCAATGACAAACTAGCCAATCAAATTAAAGAGGGATAATAGGACAATGGCAGCCCTGGTCAAATTACCACCAAGAATTATTCTAATGTAGCCTGGTGTTAAATCAGGAAGATTGGTTGGTTGTTGTCCTTCCTAGTTGAAGAGGACCAAAATTGACATATTTTTGTTGGGGTCAATGTACAATGAGTCCAATTGTGATTGATGGGATTAGTTTATGCTCAGAAGGCTCTACCACAGATTGGGCATCAATAGTCTGTATAAACATTTGGGATGAAGGTATCTCTAATTCTGTGCATCTCACATTTCTTTGAAGTACTGCAATTCCGCTTTGTTCATAGAATAGTTCACCTTCTTTGATGAGGGAACACCATAATAGACAGTCCTGTGCCAATGTCTCTCATATTCCCCAAATGATACCAAAGCTCTTCAGGGAGACCTTTAGAATGTCGTCTTATTACTTCTTCTGACCTCCATGTGAATGCTTGCCTTGTGTGAATTCTCCATAAAATAATCTTTTAGGAAAAGTGTGTCTGGCATTCAAACAACATGGCTGGCCCATTGGAGTAGTATTCTGTTCAGTAGAGTTTGGTGTAAATTGTTCATGAATATATAGAGGTCTTGACCAATCGGTAGAGGGCAGCAGAGAGCTATTTGAAACAGGGTCTGGCTAAAGTCCAATCCATTCCACCTGTTGTCGGTGGAAAAATACTGGAAGAATTTTAGCAAAGCTGTTCTGAAAATAACGAACAGCAAAAAGAGATCCTAATGTACCTAAGTCAATTGGGAAGATCCAAAGATAAACATCTAGATTACACATATGCCATAGGCAGGAAGCCTGAATTCAGCCTCTTGCAAGAGCTAATGAGATTCTTAGACATTCAAGCAGAAATCTTTTGATAACTTGGAGGAGTCTCTATTACATTATCTCCTCTTCTTTATCTTTAAATTAATATATAAAACTGTCTTATTTATTTCTGTTTATTAGTTCTTTCTCTGGAAATAGATATACACAAGTTATTCTTCATAATGTCATGTAGGTCTTTCCATGTTTTTTCCAAAATTAACCTGCTCACTAATTCTTACAGCACAGTGATATTCCATCACAATCATATGGACTCATTTAGCCATTCGCTAATTGATTTCCAGATTTTTGCTATCACAAAGAGAGCTGCTATAAATATTTTAGAACATATAGATTCTTTTCCCCTAACCCCCTTTTATTCTTACACAGATTGCTCTCAGGCAACTGGGATCAGAGGATTTTGACTTGAGAGATTTAAAAATAAATACTGTTTACTTTGAAGACTGACAGTAAAGGAGTCAAGGCTACTCCCTTCTCCTGTCTCCTTACTTTTTCTACTATCCCCTATGTTGAACTTAGAATGAAGTAGAATGAATTTCTAGATGGACATTAGAGAGCCTCAATCTATACCCATATTGGATCCAGGGAGTATTTTTTCAATTCAGTAATATTTTATTTTCCAAATTATGTGTAGTAATAATTTTCAACATATGTTTTTCCATATTATAAGACCCAAACCCCTTCCCTCTCTCCCTTCCCTTTTCCCACTTAGAGATGATAAGTAATTTGATCTGGGCCACCATATATGTATTATCATGCAAAGCATATTTCCATTTTGGTCATTATTGTAAGAGCACACTTACATAAAACCAAAACCCCAAAATAAAACCATAAATAAACTGATGTGAAAGACAGTATGCTTTGATCTACATCTGACTCTTTAACAGTTCTTTCTATGGAGGTGGATAGCTTTCTGGGGAATATTTTAAGGGATCCACAAATCTATATGCACCCCAAATGGTTGAACACATTGTGTAATGGATGAAAGAGACACTGGGTATATTTGTATTATCATAATCCTTTATAATACTTAACTCTAGATTCTAAGATCTCCCTGTGGGTCAAGGAGTCCTTAAGTCTCCACTGGTGATCTTCCCTCTAATAGTATTTTGCCAATAGGCAAAAGTTAGCTCAAATCAAAGGAATTTAATAACACAATAGCAAGAGCAGGAGTTACAAGTGTTTCCCCAACAGAATAGAGGCACACTTTCTCACCGAGATACACAGTGTCCATGAGAAGAGTTGGGTACATACTTAAACCTTTAAAATAGTGAAATATCTCTCTGGAATTGACTAATCTTGCCTTCTTTCATCATCTGCTATTATCATCCTATCCAATCCAAGCATTAGTTCTTTCATTTCTTGATTTTCCTGTATTTGTTCTAAGTCATAGTTGTGAACCAGAGTCCTAAACCAAATAAAAATGTAATTAGGAAATATTTATTATTCATATTAATTTATGAAAATAAACTATAATAAAACAGATAATTCTGATTTCTGTTTTTCTAAGTCACTATAGAACCTAATGCACTATTCTTTTGGGCTTTGACATTTCTGCTATTGATAATGGATTATTATTTAAATCTTTTTAATTTTCCTCCACTATCAGTTGGACAGGAATTTAACTATGATGCAAGAGGGCTCTCTTTAGATAGTTCCCTTGTTTTCTTCATTAGAATTATTTGTACTGGTGTCATAAAATTTTACACTCTTGAAAGAATTCTGTCTCAAGCTGATTTCCATTTTTGAATCTTAGATAATAAGATCTTAATTATGTTTCCTTTGAAAACATTGAAATATGCTATCATTAATATACTATAAACTACTCCAACCATTCTAGAAAACAATTTAGATTTCATTTTAAAAGTGATTGAAATGCCCATCCTCTTTGGTCTAGTAATCCCACATCTCTGAAAAAACCCTAATGAGGTAAATAGTAACAAAGACCTTATAAACACACCAAAATATTCATTAGCAGTATTTTTTGAGGTGGTAGCAAAGAACTGGGAAAAAAACTCTATGCCCATTAACTAAGGAATGTTTAAACAAATTGTGGTACATTAATGTTATGGAATATTATTGTACCATAAAAAATGACCAAGCTAAAGAATATAATGAAATATAGGAAGACTTACATGAACTGATACAAAGTTAAATAAGCAGAACCTAGAAAATAACATATATAATGACTAAAACAATATAAATTGTGAAAGCATCAAAATGAAACTGAACCCCATATATTAACAATGACTATTTTTGGCCCCAGGAGAAGGCTTGAGGGAATGCATTTTTCTTCCTTCATTTCCAAGGCAGAAGACTATGGGTATAGAATATTACAGATACAATTAAATAAAATTAATATGTTGGTTGAATCGACTAAACTTTTATTTTTCTCTTTTAAATTTTTGTTTAAAATGGGATAGTTCAATATGACATAAAGACAAAGGGCATCAACAAAAATGAAAATCTTTTTTAAAGAATTGCTCTCCAAATTTGAAGGCATATAGCAGCTTATGCCAGCTATTCTCTTTATATTTCTTATACACTCTAAGATGGTAGGATCCTTTTCTCTTTTCTTACACTTATTTTGCACTTCATTAGTTCTTATAAAATGCTTTCTTTTTTGAATTAAATTAAAATTTCCCCCAATGTGACATGTAAAAATGGTTTCCAACATTTTTTTGAGTTTCTAATTTTTTTTGAGAATTTTATTTAATTAGTCAATTTAGAACATTTTCCTTGGTTACAAGAATTATATTCATCCCCTCCCCTCCTCTGACCCCTTCACATAGCCAACACACAATTCCACTGGATTTTACATGTGTTCTTGATCAAAACCTTTTTCCATGTTGTTGATGTTTGCACTAGGATGTTCATTTGGAGTCTACATTCCATCATATCCCCATCGACCCATGTAATCGAGCAGTTATTTTTCTTCTGTGTTTCTACTCCCACAGTTTTTCCTCTAAATGTGGATAGTCTTCTTTCTCATGAATCCCTTTGAGTTGTTCTAGAGCACTGCCTTGGCACTAATGGAGAAGTCCATTACATTTGATTGTACCACAGTGTATCAGTCTCTGGGTATAATGTCCTCCTGGTTCTGCTCCTTTCACTCTGCATCACTTGCTGGAGGTTGTTCCAGTCTCCATGGAATTCCTCCACTTTATTATTCCTTTGAGCACAATAGCATTCCATCACCAACATATACCACAATTTGTTCAGCCATTCCCCAATTGAAGGGCATCCCCTCATTTTCCAATTTTTTGCCACCACAAAGGTCTTTTTCCTTATTATCTCTTTGGAGGTACAAACCAAGCACTACATACAGGTCTTTTTCCTTATTATCTCTTTGGAGGTACAAACCCAGCAGTACTACAGCTGAATCAAAGGTCAGACAGTCTTTTAGTGCCATTTGGCCATAGTTCCAAATTGCCCTCCAGAATGGTTGGATTAATTCACAACTCCACCAGCAATGCATTAATGTCCCAACTTTGCCACATCCCCTACAGCATTCATTACTTTCCTTTGCTGTCATGTTAGGCAATCTACTAGGTGTGAGGTATCACCTCACATTTGTTTTGAATTGCATCTCTCTGATTATAAGAGATTTAGAACACTTTTACATGTGCTTATTAATAGTTTTGATTTCTTTAACTGAAAATTGCCTATTCATGTCCTTTGCCCATTTATCAATTGGAGAATGGCTTGATTTTTTGTACAATTGATTTAGCTCTTCTTAAATTTTAGTAATTAGACCTTTGTCAGAGGTTTTTGTTATGAAGATTGTTTCCTAATTTGTTGCTTCCCTTCTAATTTTGGTTGCATTGGTTTTGTTTGTACAAAACCTTTTTAATTTGTTGTAATCAAAATTATTCATTTTACTTTTTGTGATTTTTTTTAGCTCTTGCTTGGTTTTAAAGTCTTTCCCTTCCCAAAGATCTAACATGTATACGATTCTATGTTCATCTAATTTGTTTAGAGTTTCTTTTTTTATATTCAAGTCATCACACATTCTGAGTTTATCTTGGTGTAGGGTGTGAGATGTTGATCCAAACATAATCTCTCCCATACTGTCTTCCAATTTTCCCAGCAATTTTTATCAAATAGTGAATTTTGGTCCCAAAAGCTGGACTCTTTGGACTTATCATAAACTGTCTTATTGAGGTCACTTACCCCAAGTCTATTCCACTGATCCTCCTTTCTGTCTCTTAGCCAGTACCAAATTGTTTTGATGACCACTGCTTTATAGTATAGTTTGAGATCTGGGACTGCAAGTCTTCCTTCCTTTGCATTTTTTTTTCATGACTTTCCTAGATATCCTTGATCTTTTGTTCTTCCAAATGAAATTTGTTATTTTTTTTCTAATTCAGTAAAAAAGTTTTTTGGTAGTTCAAGGGCATGGCACTAAATAAGTAAATTAATTTGGGTAGGATTTTCATTATTATTATGTTAGCTCATCCTACCCATGAGCAATCAAAGTTTTTCCAATTATTTAGTTCTAGTTTTAATTGTGTGGAGAGTTTTTTGTAGTTGTGTTCATATAGTTCCTGTGTTTTTCTCAGCAGATAGATTCCTAAGTATTTTATATTATCTAGGGTGATTTTTAAATGGAATTTCTCTTTCTAATTTTTGCTGCTGAGATGTGTTGGAAATATATAGAAATGCTGATGACTTATGTGGGTTTATTTTGTATCCTGCAACTTTGCTCAAGTTGTTGATTATTTTGACTAGCTTTTTGGTTGATTCTCTAGGATTCTTTAAGTAGACCATGATATCATCTGTAAAGAGTGATAATTTGGTCTCTTCATTGCCTATTTTAATACCTTCAATTTCTTTTTCTTCTCTAATTGCTACTGCTAGTGTTTCTAGTACAATGTTAAATAATAGAGGTGATAATGGGCATCCTTGTTTTACTCCTGATCTTATTGGGAAGGCTTCTAGTTTATTCCCATTGAAGATGATGCTTGCTGATGGTTTTAGATATATACTGTTTATTATTTTTAAGAAAGGCCCTTCTATTCCTATACTTTCTAGTGTTTTCAACAGGAATGGGTGTTGTATTTTATCAAAGGCTTTTTCTGCATCTATTGAGATAATCATGTGATTTTTGTCAGTTTGCTTGTTAATATGGTCAATTATGTGGATGATTTTCCTAATATGGAATCATCCTTGCATTCCTGGTATAAATCCTACGTGGTCATAATGAATAACTCTCTTGATCACTTCTTCTTCTAATTGAGGCTCCTTTTCTCTTAAAGTTCTCATTATCTCCCTAGTTAATAAACTCCTCCTTACTAAGTAGAATTGGCCCAGCATAGCACTTTCTCTGATCTGGTCCTTTGCCTTTTACATTACATTTACAGAACTAAATTACCTTCAGAAGAGAAATTTAAAGACTCATGTAGACAAAATACCATCTCTATTAGTTAAGGAAACCAATAGTTAGAGGGATGGACTTAGAGTAAGAAAATTTGAATCCTGTCTCAGATACTTACTAGCTGTGTGACTTGAGCAAATCACTTAACCTACTTACCTCACTTTCCTCATCTGCAAAATACGGATAATAACATTTGCCCCACCAAGGTCTTTGTGAGAATAAAATGATATAACTTATGTAAAGTACTTCATAAACCTTAATGTATTATATAAGTACTAATTATTATTAGGTGTCATTATTCTAAAAATTAAATTCATACTCTCAGGTAAATTTATTTAGTTGTTTTTATTTTCTAGGGCAGATATTTAGGCTGTTATATTTTTATTATCACTGACACTTTGGAGTGACAGGTGGTGCAATGGATAGAGAGAGCTAACATTAGAATAAGAACAATATGAGTTCAAGTCCCACTTCTAACACCTCCTAGCTAAATGATTCTAGACAAGTCATTTAAGGGAGAGGCTGTGCCTACACCAAATGAAAGAGAGGCTATTGATCTACATTACAGAAGCAGTTGGTCACAAGTAGCTCTTTACAGTAATGAAATTTTAGCTCCTATATAATAGGAAACACATACAAATACACAAATACATATAAATACATGCAAAACTGATTTTTTTTCAAAAGTAATTTTATTAGGGCACCAACATGGTACAATAGACAAAACACCAGGTCTGGAGTCTGGAGGCTGTGGGTTCAAATTTGGCCTCAGTATTCCATGTGAACTGGAAAGACCTCCAGGAAGTGATACAGAGTGAGAGGAGCAGAACCAGAACATTGTACACAGAGACTGATACACTGTGGTACAATCAAATGTAATGAACTTCTCTACTAGCAGCAGTGTAATGACTCTGGACAATTTGAAGGGATATATGAGAAAGAACGCTATCCACATTCAAAGGAAGAACTATGAGAGTAGAAACACAGAAGAAAAACACATGATTGATCACATGGTTCAATGGAGACATGATTGGGGATGTAGACTCTAAATAATCATTCTATTGCAAATATTAATAATATGGGAAAAGATTCTGAACAATGATAAATGTAAGACCCTTTGGAATTGCTTGTCAGCTCTGGGAGGGGGAAGGGAAGAGAGGAAGGAAAAATATAAAATAATAACCATGAAAAATATTCTAATTTAATTAAATAAATAAATATTTTTAGAAAATATTTGAAAAATAAATGAATATTAAAAATAAAACAAATAAAATTTAAAAATTGACCTCTGTTACTCCCTAGATATATGACTGAGCAAATCACTTAATTTGCCTAGCCCTTGCCCTTCTGTCTTACTAAAACAGAAAGTAAGGTGTGTTTTTTTTTTTTTACTTTTGAATGACTGACCCAGATGTGTACCCTGGATTACTCTGCATCTCAAAATCTACCATAGTTTATATAGTTATAACTTCCAATTCTCAGTGAATTACAAGAAAAAGAGATGACTGATTACTCCATAGTGGAGAACATTTGGTTTCCTAGTTTAGCGAAATCTCTAAATTCCATTGAGAAATTAAAAAAAAAAAAACTGAATGACGTTTGCTCTCCTAGAATAGAATTCAAACA
The DNA here is from genome assembly GCF_027887165.1 of Monodelphis domestica. NCBI lineage: Eukaryota > Metazoa > Chordata > Mammalia > Didelphimorphia > Didelphidae > Monodelphis > Monodelphis domestica. The sequence continues at coordinate 215,599,171 of NC_077227.1, forward strand.
CGTTAGTGTTGGAGGGGACCTTAAAAGAATCTCTAGTTCAACTATTTCACTTTGCAGGTGAGAAAACTAAGACCCAGGGGAAGGTGTGTGCGTTGTGAGGTAGGGGGAATTGGTAAGGGGAGGGTAAAAGGATTGATAGATAATGATAATGGTAAAATTAAAAGGGAGAAAATAAAGATAAAGCATCAATGAAACATTAACTAATTTATAGAAGAAAGCAGAATGAAATTTCAAAGGGAACATAAATAAGGAGAGAGCTTTTGTTACTCTCATGCTAAATTTAACATATCCCTTAAAACTATACATACTAGTCACAATGACATAAAATTATTTTATCTTCTTATAACAAAGTTTAATAAAAATACCGTTACTTATGCAAATTCACAGGGGCCATGCAACTATTTAGAAACATAATGTTTGCTCAATAATGAATTTTGGAAATCATTTAGTTTAACCTCACCCCTTCTAAATAAGGAGATGAAAGTCCAAAGAAATTAAGTGACTTATTCAAAGTTATTGACAGTTTGGGGGCTTGAAACAATATCTCCTTGATTTCCAATTCAATATTCTTTTCACTATATTATGGTGCTTGATCTTCCTTTAATTCTTCCTTCCCTTTACATGAGGAAGCAAGGGATGCCTACACTTTTACTCTTAAATCTTAATTCTCAGCTCTCAAACCCAAAATGCAAATGAAATTTTCACTAAATTTCTAATAGAGGAAAAATATTAGCTAACAAAAAATTGAATACACTGTCAATGGAGAAAACCATTCTGGAGAGCAATTTGGAACTATGCTCAAAGGACCATAAAATATTCAAAATCTCTCAGATTATCTCTCTATATATATGCTCTTTTTATGGTGGCAAAGAATTGGAAACTAAGGATTGTCCATCCATTGGTTAATTTCTGAACAAGTTGTGGTATATGATTACAATGGAATACCATTGTACCATAAGAAATGGCAAGCAGAATGGACACAAAAATACCTTGAAAGACTTATATGAAGTGATGCAAAGTGAAATGGATAGAACCAGGGAAATATAGAACCCCGTAATAGCAATAATGTACGATTAACTGTGAATGACAACAATTATCAATGGAAGGATAACTCCAAGGAACTCATGTCGAGAAGGGCTATCCACCCTCATAGAAGGAACTGATAGAGTATGAATGTAGTTTGAAGCATAGCATTTTTCACTTCATTTTTTCATACTTTTTTTCCCTAACATAAGTGATATGTATCTTCTTTCATAATAGGGTGAACATGGAAATACATACTGAATGATAGCACATCTATAGCACAACCTATATCATATTGTCTGCCATCTCAGAGAGGGAGGAAGAGAGGGAGAGAAAAATTGAATCACAAAATGTCAGAAAATGCTTATTAACAATATAATCTTGAAAAAAATATAATCAATGACAAAAATATATGGAAATAAATGGAAAATATAATTAAAAACAATTGTTGAGAATAGTTTATATGATTAGCTTATGGTTATACCTTGTTACATAATAAAATAGTAAAAATTTATGTAGCACTTTAAAGCCTGAAAAACATTTTCCTTACATTAGCTCACTTGAGCCTCACGATTCTATGAGCTAAATATTTATCCCCCATTACAGATGAGGAAACTGAGACTCAAAGCCATTAAAAGACTTGTCTACTCAGAATTGAGATTTGAAATTTGAACCAGTCTTCTTCATCCTGAATTTAGCATTCTGTTTACATTGCAATGCAACCTCAAAGAAGAGAGTAGAATCTTACATGAATGGGGCATAGAGCATTTGTCTCAGTGAATGTAGAAAAGAATCCCTGATGAGCCTACAATTGCAGTGGTCCATTTAGACACAACCCAGGCCATTCTCCTGGTATTTTAAGTCTAATACTGTAATGAAATGAGACATTGATTGATCATTCAGTAATTACAAGAGATTTATTAACCATGGCAGAGAAAGGATATTACACAAAGATTTGCACCAAGGACATCTTGATTTGATTCAGCTGAGTGAAGCTCCTCTGCTTCTGATTTGCCTATGGATGTATGACAACCAAGCATTAGACAGTACCTCAAGTTTCTTATGGTTGTTTACAACTCAGGATGTCAGTAATCCAAGCTTTTAGTCTCCCAAATCACTTAAATTTGGAGAATGACTTCAATATTTTTTAGCAAAAAAAAAAAAGACTAATTTGCAGAGGAGCAAGGTAGCGATAAGACTGTGTTTGAGGACAAATCTAAGTTATTCAGGAGAGTATAAGGACTTTGGGGATTTGGAAGGGTGTGGATATAGTACATTAAAGTACACAACTCATGAAGAAAAATGTTCTCTGCCCCACAATTTTCCCAATTATGTCCCCATCAATGGTATTGGGTGGTGATAATGAGTGTAGACAGGGATAACCCAAGATTACAAAGTTGAGAGGAAGTAGTTGCAGCACCTTAAGTCCTTATTCAAGGTCCCCTGCTTCTTCTTTTTTTCTCTATGAAGTAAGTAAAATTGACCAGTATTCAATGCCTTGCTGAGTTTAACAAGTGTGATTCATTCATACTGTCCCACATTCATGTTCCTTTCCATACAGCATACATCAGAGAGACAAAGAAATAGAACTGTTAAATGGGAGACTTTTTATCTTTAACCACTTCCTCTGTTCTTCCCCCCACTGTCAGAGAAATTCTAAATATGCCTCAGAGTCTCTAGAAAAAAAAATGTGAGGTGACCTGTATCTCCCCCACCCCTCTTCTAGTTAAAAGAAAATATGGTGGGTATAAAAGTGATTGTCTTATTTATTCTTTGGGATTGACTCTGATAGATATATGTTTTTTTAGATATATCTTTTAACTTCTGTTTAATCAACATTTCTTGGCAGCAGGCATTATTATTACACATAGTTAGACTCCAAGTTTCATACCCAATTCAAGGTGGTTTTTTATCTTTATCAATGAAACAAAAATATTTTCTATTTTTGGGATCTCTCTAGTTCAACAGTAGATAGAAAATGAGGTCAGAAATGGAAATAAAATAAAGAGAAAGGACAAAACTCAAAGAATTAATTGTAGTGAATAATTAGCAAGCATATTTTTAACCTCATTATCAAAGTATACTGGGACTAAGCGCAACAGGCAAGTCTGAAGAGAAGATATAAGAAAGACTGTGGATAATTTATCATCTATTCAGAACATTCAAAGACTCTAGTTGTAGACAGTATAAAAGAGTGACAGATAGTGCAAGAGTGCAATGAAATCAACTGTGAGTCAGTAGCCTCAGACAACTGTTACTTTTCTGAAGCCTGTGGAGAGTGAAAGATGAAATGATTGAAGAAACAAAGGTTCAAGTTCCCATGCATTTCAATTTATTAAGTAAAGCATGCCAATTGCCTAACAAATCAGGACCAAATCCCTTCCTCAGCTTAGGGTTGGACCCCAAATACATGTGTTAAAACTACTTAATCAAATAAGACCAATGAAAAGAAAAATAATTAACCAGGATATAGAATTAGGTAATCCAATTTCTAACTGAAGGAAAGATTAGGGATTTTCCATGTTAGGAGAGAGAAAGTAAAAAGGTGTAATTCCCTGAATTCAGAAAAAATAAGTGTCTCACTTCTCCCCCAGGTGTCTGTGAAGAATCAAAGGAACATAGAAATAATAGCTGGTTGATCAGTACAGGGGCCATTTTTCAGATAAGATGCATGAGTTTCTTAAGATGTATAATTGTGAGAAAACTTAAATCTGACTTTGGATCTGACCAGGTTTCTGGTCAACATAACCTGGGTCTTTAGTCCTTAAGCAATAGGGAGAGTTAGTCCAGTTTTCCAGGCACACAGGGTTAGGTTCAAACAACACAGTAAGTCTTCCTCACAATTTCCACAAGTGAATAAAATTTCCTTACAAGACAGAAGTTGGCTGGACCCATAATGGAATAGAAACCAAGCTAGCTCCAGAACTGTCAGGTTTTTTTGTTTTTTTGTTTTTTTTTTTAAAGGCAGTCTTCCAGTTACAGTTGTCATAGTTGGGCAAGAGCATAAAGGTAAAGCTGATAGACAAAGAGAGTGCTTGTGGGTAATAGTTCCCAATGTGACATGCAGCAGGAGCGAGAGCTCTGCAATGGAGTATTGTACCAAACGAGCTACCATTCAACTGGAGGCAACAGAAGGCAGCTGGCACTTCCCAAGGCCTCCTGATTCATGGTTCTGAAAGCAGCCCCTACCTCCACCCCATGATCATTTTGGACCCTTGAGCCAAGACAAAATTCTAGATCTGGTATGGAAGAGATTCTGCTGGCTTGAGATGATAGCAGATGCATGCAATAAATATAAGACTGCTTCTAAAGAAGTTTAAAGGAAACTACTTGAGTTTTTTTTTTTAATATATTTTATTTGATCATTTCCAAGCATTATTCGTTAAAGACATAGATCATTTTCTTTTCCTCCCCCCCACCCCCCATAGCCAACGCGTGAGTCCACTGGGCATTAGATGTTTTCTTGATTTGAACCCATTGCTTTGTTGATAGTATTTGCATTAGAGTGTTCATTTAGAGTCTATCCTCTGTCATGTCCCCTCAACCTCTGTATTCAGGCAGTTGCTTTTTCTCGGTGTTTCCACTCCCATAGTTTATCCTTTGCTTATGAATGGTGTTTTTTTCTCCTGGATCCCTGCAAGTTGTTCAGGGACATTACACCGCCACTAATGGAGAAGTCCATTACGTTCGATTATACCACAGTGTATTAGTCTCTGTGTACAATGTTCTCCTGGTTCTGCTCCTCTCACTCTGCATCACTTCCTGGAGGTTGTTCCAGTCTCCATGGAACTCCTCCACTTTATTATTCCTTTTAGCACAATAGTACTCCATCACCAACATATACCACAATTTGTTCAGCCATTCCCCAATTGATGGGCATCCCCTCATTTTCCAGTTTTGGGCCACCACAAAGAGTGCAGCTATGAATATTTTTGTACAAGTCTTTGTGTCCATTATCTCTTTGGGGTACAGACCCAGCAGTGCTATGGCTGGGTCAAAGGGTAGATATTCTTTTGTCGCCCTTTGGGCATAGTTCCAAATTGCCCTCCAGAATGGTTGGATCAGTTCACAGCTCCACCAGCAATGAATTAATGTCCCTACTTTGCCACATCCCCTCCAGCATTCATTACTTTCCTTTGCTGTTATGTTAGCCAATCTGCTAGGTGTGAGGTGATACCTCAGAGTTGTTTTGATTTGCATCTCTCTGATTATAAGAGATTTAGAACACTTCTTCATGTGCTTGTTAATAGTTTTGATTTCTTTATCTGAGAACTGCCTGTCCATTTCCCTTGCCCATTTATCAATTGGAGAATGGCTTGATTTTTTGTACAATTGATTTAGCTCATTATAAATATGAGTAATTAAACCTTTGTCAGAGGTTTCTATGAATATTTTTCCCAATTTGTTGTTTCCCTTCTGATTTTACTTATATTGGTTTTGTTTGTACAAAAGCTTTTTAGTTTGATGTAGTCAAAATTATTTATTTTACATTTTGTGATTCTTTCTATATCTTGCTTGGTTTTAAAGCCTTTCCCCTCCCAAAGGTCTGACATGCATACTATTCTGTGTTTACCCAATTTACTTATGGTTTCCTTCTTTATGTTTAAGTCACTCACCCATTTTGAATTTATCTTGGTGTAGGGTGTGAGGTGTTGATCTATTCCTAGTCTCTCCCACACTGTCTTCCAATTTTCCCAGCAGTTTTTATCGAATAGTGGATTTTTGTCCCAAAAGCTGGGATCTTTGGGTTTATCGTATACTGTCTTGCTGAGGTCGCTTTCCCCCAGTCTATTCCACTGATCTTCCTTTCTGTTTCTTAGCCAGTACCAAATTGTTTTGATGACTGCTGCTTTGTAATATAGTTTTAGGTCAGGGACTGCAAGGCCCCCATCATATGTATTTTTTTTTCATTATTTCCCTGGATATCCTTGATCTTTTGTTCTTCCAAATGAACTTTGTTATGGTTTTTTCTAAATCAGTGAAGAAGTATTTTGGTAGTTCAATGGGTATGGCACTAAATAGATAAATAAGTTTGGGTAGGATGGTCATTTTTATTATATTGGCTCGTCCTATCCATGAGCAGTTAATGTTTTTCCATTTGTTCAAGTCTAGTTTTAGTTGTGTGGCGAGTGTTTTGTAGTTGTGTTCATATAGTTCCTGTGTTTGTCTTGGGAGGTAGATTCCTAGGTATTTTATTTTGTCTAAGGTGATTTTGAATGGGATTTCTCTTTCTAGTTCTTGCTGCTGAGCTGTGTTGGAGATATATAGAAAAGCTGATGATTTATGTGGGTTTATTTTGTATCCTGCAACTTTGCTCAAGTTGTTGATTATTTCAATTAGCTTTTTGGTTGAATCTCTAGGATTCTTTAAGTAGACCATCATGTCATCCACAAAGAGTGATAACTTGGTCTCCTCCTTGCCTATTTTGATGCCTTCAATTCCTTTATCTTCTCTAATTGCTACTGCTAGTGTTTCTAGTACAATGTCAAATAATAGAGGTGATAATGGGCATCCTTGTTTCACTCCTGATCTTACTGGGAATGCATCTAGTTTATCCCCATTGCAGATGATATTAGCTGTTGGTTTTAGATATATACTGTTTATTATTTTTTAGGAATGACCCTTCTATTCCTATGCTTTCTAGTGTTTTTAATAGGAATGGGTGTTGTATTTTATCAAAGGCTTTTTCTGCATCTATTGAGATAATCATGTGGTTCTTGCTAGTTTGCTTGTTGATGTGGTCAATTATGTGGATGGTTTTCCTAATGTTGAACCAGCCCTGCATCCCTGGTATGAATCCTACTTGATCATGGTGAATGATCCTTCTGATCACTTGCTGGAGTCTTTTTGCTAGTATCCTATTTAAGATTTTTGCATCTATATTCATTAGGGAGATTGGCCTATAGTTTTCTTTCTCTGTTTTTGACCTGCCTGGTTTTGGAATCAGTACCATGTTTGTGTCGTAAAAGGAGTTTGGTAGAACTCCCTCTTTGCTTATTATGTCAAATAGTTTGTATAGTATTGGGATTAACTGTTCTCTGAATGTTTGATAGAATTCACAGGTGAATCCATCAGGCCCTGGGGATTTTTTCTTAGGAAGTTCTTTGATGGCTTGTTGGATTTCAATTTCTGATATGGGATTATTTAAGAATTCTATTTCCTCTTCTGTTAGTCTAGGCAGTTTGTATTTTTGTATATATTCATCCATTTCTCCTAAATTGGTGTATTTATTGCCATATAATTGGGCAAAGTAATTTCTAATGATTGCCTTAATTTCCTCTTCCTCAGAGGTGCTGTCCCCCTTTTCATCTTTAATGCTGTGAATTTGCTTTTCTTCCTTCCTTTTTTTAATTAGATTGACCAGTACTTTGTCTATTTTGTTTGTTTTTTCAAAGTACCAGCTTCTTGTCTTATTTATTAAATCAATAGTTCTATCACTTTCGATTTTATTAATTTCTCCCTTAATTTTTAGGATTTCTAGTTTGGTTTTCTGCTGGGGAGTTTTAATTTGATCGCTTTCGAGTTTTTTCATTTGCATTTCCAATTGATTGATCTCTGCTCTCCCTTGTTTGTTAATATAAGCATTCAGGGATATGAATTTACCTCTGATTACCGCTTTGGCTGCATCCCAAAAGGTTTGAAAAGATGTTTCGCCATTGTCATTTTCCTCGATGAAATTATTAATTGTTTCTATGATTTCTTCTTTAACTAAACGGTTTTGGAGTATCATATTGTTTAATTTCCAATTGGTTTTAGATTTGGTTTTCCATGTACCATTACTAATCATTATTTTTATTGCCTTGTGATCTGAGAAGGCTGCATTCATTATTTCTGCTTTTTTGCATTTGTGTGCTATGTTTCTGTGACCTAATGTATGGTCAATTTTTGTGAATGTGCCATGTGGTGCTGAGAAGAAGGTGTATTCCTTTTTATCCCTATTTATTTTTCTCCATATGTCTATTAATTCTAATTTTTCTAAGATTTCATTCACTTCTTTTACCTCTTTCTTATTTATTTTTTGATTTGATTTATCTAAATTTGATAATGGTTGGTTTAAGTCTCCCACTAGTATGGTTTTATTGTCTATTTCTTCCTTCAATTCGCCTAGTTTCTCCATTAGAAATTTGGGTGCTATATTATTTGGTGCATACATGTTGATTAATGATATTTCCTCATTGTCTAGAGTCCCTTTTAACAAAATATAATTACCTTCCCTATCCCTTTTGATCAGGTCTATTTTTGCATTGGCTTTATCAGATATCATGATTACCACTCCTGCCTTCTTTCTATCAGTTGAGGCCCAGAAGGTCTTACTCCATCCTTTAATTCTGACCTGGTGGGTGTCAACCCGCCTCATGTGTGTTTCTTGAAGACAACATATGGTAGGGTTTTGGATTCTAATCCATTCTGCTATTCGTCTACGTTTTATGGGTGAGTTCATCCCATTCACGTTCAAAGTTATGATTGTCATTTGTGGACTCCCTGGCATTTTTGATTGCCTTCCCTAATTCTAACCTTTTCTTCTTCGGCTCTACCTTTTAGTCCAGTGATTTACTTTGAATCAGTCCCCCTTGTCCCCTCCCTTGATGTTTCCCTTTTTAGTCCCTCCCTTTTTCTTCCCTCCCCCTCCCCCCTCTCTTTCCCTCCCTTTTTGTTCTCCCTCTCCCCCTCCCCCCCTTGGTTTTCCCTTCTCCTTACCCTTGTTGGGTAAGATAGAATTCAAGATCCCAATGGATCTGGATGTTTTTCCCTCTCAGAGTTGATTTCCCTGAGATTGAGGTTTAAGTAAACCCCCCCCCCTCTCTTCCTCTCCTTCTTATAGGAGTTTTCTTCCCCTCCCCTTCCCATGTGAATCTTTGTGTGAGAACGATTATTCTATTTGGTCTTTCTTTACCCCCTATTTATACATTACATTTTCCCCACATATTAGTATACATAGATTGATATAAATGTAGTCCTTATAGAAGAGAGTTTGAGTAAAAGAAGAAGACAACATTTTTCCCCTTTCCTTAATATTTACCTTTTCAGGTATTCCTTGCTCTTTGATTTTCAGTATCAAACTTTCCACAGAGCTCTGGTCTTTTCTTTGCAAAAAGTTGGAAGTCTTCTATTTTGTTGAATGCCCATACTTTCCCTTGGAAGTATATAGTCAGTTTTGCTGGGTAGCTGATTCTTGGTTGGAGACCCAGCTCTCTTGCCTTTCTGAAGATCATGTTCCATGCCGTACGATCATTCAGAGTAGAACTTGCAAGGTCTTGTGTGACCCTGATTGGCATTCCTTTATATCTAAATTGTCTTTTTCTGGCTTCCTGTAGGATTTTTTCTTTTGTTTGATAGCTTTGGAATTTGGCAATTACATTCCTGGGAGTTGTCTTTTGGGGGTTTAGTGTAGAAGGTGTTCTGTGAGCTCTGTCAGTGGCTGTATTGCCCCCTTGGTCTAGAATCTCTGGGCAATTTTCTTTGGTTATATCTTGTATCACCATGTCCAGTTTGGTGTTTATTTCTGGCTTTTCTGGGAGTCCAATTATTCTTAAATTATCTCTTCTCCCTCTATTTTCCAGATCTATCACCTTGTCGGTGAGATATTTTATGTTCTCTTCTAATTTCTTGGTGTTTTGGCTTTGCTTTATTAGTTCTTGCTTTAAAGCCTGGTTTTCTTTTACAGTTTGGTCAAACTGGTTTTGTAGATGCGTGAATTTCTTTTGCATTATTTCCCACTTTTCCTCCCAGAAGGCTTCCATCTTTTTGGTCATTTCTGATTCAAATTCTTCATGGCTTTGTGGAGAGTTTCCATTTCCTTTGGAAGATTTTGGAGCATTTTCTTGTATATCTTCTTCTATCTGCTCTGTATTTTGTATTTTGGCTCCATAGAATGTGTCCAAAGTCGCCCCTTTCTTCTTATTTTTCTTGGTATTTTGGGGCTTCTGTGCTTCTGTGGAATTTGCCATCTCTGAATGTGGAGGATTAGCTTTTCTTATCTCTGTCTGGTGTTCAGAGGCTTTAGTCCTGGGCAGATTGTCGGTTCTATGAGCTTTCCCTGGGTTAAACTGAATATGCCTCACTGGAACTGGAATGGAAGGGTCGGACCACGAGGCCACACTCTCCCCCCGGCTCTCTGGGTCGGGTTGCTTTCCGGAAGTTGCCTTCAGAATCGCTGGCCGTGAGGCTGTTTTGTTGGCCTGCGGGGGGATGGGCTGCAGCTTCCCCAAGCTCCAAGGGCAGGGACTTTCACTGAGACTTGGATAGCAGGATCCAGCCCGTGAGGCTGTCTTGCCCGCCCTGAGGGTTGCTGTTGTTTGGACCAGCTCTCTGCAGAGGGAGCCCCAGGCAGTGACTTTCACTGGGACTCGGATAGAAGGCCCTGAGGGTTGTTGTTCCGAGGACCCTGCTCTCTGAGCCTGGCCGGGCTGCGGCTTCCTGGAGCCTTGGACTCTGCGCTCCTACCCCTTAGGTCTGAGTGATCTCGGGTTCTGGCTTTTGAGGGGAGCCATACCTTTTGATCCGGGTCCAGGTCCAGGAGGAGGGTTCCCAGGGTCTATGCTGTTGATCGTTTTGAATTTCGGCGCCTTAGGAGCTTATAGTTTGAGATCGGTCGGGAAGGGTTTTCCGGAGATCTGAACTTTAGCTTTCTCTAAGCCGCCATCTTAACCGGAAGTCTCAGGTTGTTTTTTTTTAATGGAAAAGAAAGACCATATTGTAATAGGGTGGGAAAAGAAGAGATACCAAATAGATTAATGTCTAGAGTGGAAGTCAAGTCCTAATCTTGCTTTAAAACAAGGATTCATGAATTGAATGATTTGACTGGAGACAAAGCTATAGGGGAGAGGTAGCACTTCAGTCTAAAATTTCCTTACCCATGATATTAATTTAGGTCCTAGCATCCTAACAACTTCCAAGCTGAGTGTAATGTATGATGGGAGGAAGGAATCTGCCACATCTCCCTGGTGCAAAAATCTGACCTTCATGTGCCTTACAAGGGAGGTCCCCCACCCCCAACCCTGAATGGAGCTTGGCCAATACCCCTAGTGCTAGGGCCCCAGGACCACATCCTTGTTAGGTTCTACTGACCATCCTGACAGGCTGCCTGCCTGCTGCTACCTCCAGAAAACCACTAGCAGCTGTGAATTTATTCTAAATAAATAAATTACTGAATATCCATTTCAATGTGCTCAACTCCAAAATTAATCAGTTGCTATCCTAAGCCACTCAATTCTCTTAATTTTCCCATCTAGAATGAAGAATTCCTCTATTTATATCCTCCCTAATCCCCAGATTACAAATAAGTGATCTAGAGCATAATGAAACCATTCATTGGAATAGGGGCATTATGTGTTTGTCTCTCTGTGTGTGCAAATATGAGAAAAACCATAGACATTTATTTTTTGGAATAGATCATGGCATGGCATGTTAAAATAGACAAAGTTTTGAATTCAGAGTCTGAAAGAATTGGGTTTCCTCTCTGACACTAGTTAAGTGCTGTGGGCAAATTGTTTAACCACTCTGAGCCTCAGTCTTTTCATCTGAAATATATAATATCTCACAGGGTTGTTGTCAGGCTCAAATGAGATGTGTGTATGTACATATTAGAGCTGTGTATATCCATACATGTATATTTATATTCGTGTGTCTATGTCTATGCATAGATGCAGAACAGTTGCCTGAATGCCTGAATCACTCATTAGCTTTTTGTCTGTAGGGGAAATAGGGTAAGCTTCCAACTTTCTGTGTTATTATACACATTATACACATATTATACACACACAGCAGTTTACTTAGTTGTTCAGTGAGCTTAAGAACATATATTTAGACCATGGTGCTCACATGGTCTGTAGTGTCACATAATGGTCCTTGCCAATGTTAACAGCTTGGAGAAAATGCCCCAGTCCAGGACCTCCATGTTCTCCTTCCTTCTCCCCCCCAAATCCTAAGATTTAACCTACTGCTCCTTTGGTATCACCGCCATCATCCTTCCTTCCACCTGGTTTCCTCTCACCCATATCCTCTAAGAAAGACAGAGAAGAGGTTTCACATTTCTCCCCTATCCTGATGTCTCAGAAATAAGCAAACAACCCTTATTTAGTTTAATCATAAGTTTTTCCTTCTAACTTGAGGAAAACAGACAGGAGTTTAAAATAATAAATCAAAGAGGAAAAGTTGCCAAGTTACAAGATGCCTTTCAAGATAATCATGGTTTTTAGTGAAATGTAAATGGAGATAAAGCAGCTCGTTTTTAGCTCTCTCCTTTTCTGACTCATCTTTTTATCAATAGAGTATAAAATCTGTGAGGCAAGGTACTGGATCTTATTGAATGTTTGTTTATCTCTAGGACCAAGAGTAGTGCTGGCCACATAATAAACCCTTAGTAAATATTTTGTTGCATCATCTCTAGAGTCACTCTTGCCCTCTTTTCATTCCTAGCTGTGGTGCTCCTAGAATTTCCCCCTCCCTTTGCCAAGGAAACAGAAACAAGTTCCCTTCCTCTGAGCATAAAATCCCACATTTAAAAAGAGCCTCAAGTGTCATCTAGTCCAATAGAGAGATCTGAATAGTCATTTCCATCTCCAACATCTCTGATTCTTATCTATTACATGGGGCAAAAGCCATTGGGCAAAATGAGGAAACCATATGCAAAGCTCTGCTCAGGTCAGTAAAGTAATCAATCGCTCCCACCTTCAAAAATTGTTCCATAATGAAACAGTACTGAAGAAATAGAAGGCTTGTACCTATGTCTCTTCACTTTGATTCATATCCTGTAATTCCTGGGAAGACAGACTTTTCTGCCGACTGATCCTAGAAAAGGGCAGATGGGTCTGGCTACCTTTGCCCTTGACCCACTCATGTATGTGGTAGTTTACTTTGCCAACTGGCATGTCTGCTAGGTCTAGGTCTTCTTTTGCTTACACATGAAAAATGTCCATAGATGGAAATAACATCTCAGATTGCAGGCAAGTTATTTCCTTTTGTCTTTTTTTCAGAGAGAAGACAAAATTGTAGCTATGCCTCTATGCTTCTCACTTGTTTTAGAGGTTCTGAATCTCAGTTCTTTGAGACTGGACAGATTTGTGAATGGTTGGTTCTTTGTTTTTTTTAAATATATTTTTTGTTAATAGAAATAAAACATGGGAACATACATATACAGATATGCATATGAGCATATATATATGTATATATATATATAAACATCTTACATGTGTATATCTGTCATCCATCTATATACATACACATAGATCCTTCAGCTATGTTTATACATATTTACACAAAGCCTATATATGTTTATGTATTTGTGTAGATGCGTATTGATTTTTTCGTGATTCTTTCAGAACATCTGATGTTATATCTATATATAGATCTAAAGGTGGACCTTGGACAGTGAGGACGTTTACATAGTTCAGGATTGTAAAAGGTAATGGAATTATATAATATAACTCTATTTTTCTGTCTTTATTTGATGTCTCCTACTGTTTTAAAAAAAATAAAAAGAAGGAGAAGAGGGAAGGGATGTATTCTAGAAGGGGAGGCCTGGACCTTTTGGTATGGAGAGAGAGGGAAAGAGAGAACCCCCCTTTCCACAAAGCAGGGTTCAGGGAGGGACAGCAGCTGTAAGGGGTTGGCTCAGAGAAAGGAGAAGGGGTTTAAAGATTTTTCCCCTTCTGCCTTCCCTCCTTAGCTAAAGCTGCTCTCCCCAATTCACTCTTATCTCTCTTGTACCCTCTCCACTACTCGAGACCCAAAAGGTCTCCCCTTGATCCATTTGCTCACACTCAACTTGGGGAACAGATAACATTTAATATTAACTCAATCAGGTAATACAAAAGGAATAATGGGAAGGAAAGAATGGGAAAAGGAAAGTGGGGAAAGGGGGTCCCTGTCTCTATCTAAACCCTTTTCCTCCCTCCTCGAGTTTGGGGGGAACTCGGGCCTTGGCAGCCTGATCCCCTTGAGAGAAAGTCAGGTTGACTTACCCCTGGGCAACAGGAGCTGAGGTAAAGTCTGCTCAGGTTTCTCTTCAGAAAGTCCTTTTAATTGGGAAGGGTTGGGGGGAAAGATGTCCAGTCACCAGCAGGAAAAATGGGTACCCCTCAGGAGAAAGTCTTTTTCTACCTTCTCTCTTCGACATCTCAAGAAGGAGACACCCTCACTGCTCTCCTCACCAGAGTCTTCTCTCCTCAGGAAATTCACTCCTGGGGTCCCTCCCCCATTGAGGTGATCAATTTCATATACTCTTCAGTCTAGCACTTTTTCTCTAATGCCAGCATCTATCACACTATACTAGGTCTTAGGGCAGCTAGGTGGCACAGTATACAGAGTACTGGGAAAATTCATCTTCCTGAAATCAAACCTGACCTCAGATATTTACTAGTTGTGAGACTCTGGGCAAGGTAGTGAACCTTGATTGCCTCAATTTCTTCATCTGTAAAATGATTTTGTACCAACTCTGATGTGTGTATCTGTATTCTTCCTTGTTTTGACCAATTCAAGTAAGTGAAGTTAAAGCATTACTAACTCCCTCCACCTCTGCCTCCTCATTTTTTCCTATATAATTTTGCCTAACTTCCCTTTTCCTTACTCCCAACCCCCATGTATTCTTCTTTTTTTTCTTTCTATTCTTAAGAGCATCAAAACTTAAGAGAACCACTCCCAGACCTTTAACTCTTTAAAAAGTTTCTTACTTTGTATTCTAGGATTTCCAGTTGAGTTTTACCCAAGCTATGTTTTCCTCTGAGGCATTGTATGTTTTAGATGTTTTAGAATCATTCTCTTCTGCATTTGGGTCTTGAGCTTCCCTACCACTATGGTAGAGTTCTATTTTGTTTGCCCATCCTTCTAGTCTGCTTTCTATGTCTGCCAACTTCTGGAAGAAAAGTATGGGTTCCTCCTGATGCTGCTTTCTTGAAGATCTGAAGGTTGTGTTATTCCAGGATCTTGGGAATAGGCTAAAGACTTGCAAGATTTCTGTGCTTGTGTAGGAATCTGTACCAAGCAAAATCTGGAGTGCCTGTCCCTCTGACCTGAGGGCTTCAGGTTCTTGATTTGGGTTTGGATCTGTTCAAGAGTATAATGCTGCCAGCTGTGTTACCCTGGGCAAGTCATTTAACCCCCACTGCCTAGCCCTTGCCACTCTTCTGCCTTGGAACCAATACCTAGTATTGATTCTAAGACAGAAGGTAAAGTTTTTTTTTTTTTAAAAAGAGTATATTGTTGCTATACCAAGCCCAAGTTTCCCTTTAATCTGTATTTTGTGCCCCATTTATTCCTTTGCAATCTGAGCTAGATAGAGGAAATGAGACCTGCTTTGAATTTGGAGTCTGAGCCACACCAACGCTACTGCTAGCTTCTGAACTTCCTCATTTCTCAGAACACCTCAGAATCATACACATCCACTTTTCACTCCACCCTGGATAGACTACTCAGCAATGGGTAGTGGGTGACAAAGCTGCTGATTAGTACCTGCCCCCATCTTTGATGTGGACTTAATGTTGCCTCAGTATGGGTTTTGCATAGCCTCTCCCTTGATCTTCTTGGAGAATGGAGGACAGACATCACCAGCTTCTCCTTGCATGCTGGAGTGTGCCAAGCAAGTTCTCAGCGAGCTCCTGCTCTTCCTATCCGCAGACTTCTCTATCTGTTTCCTAATGCTGATCTAAGACAAAGCCATTGTGACTTTGGATTTCTCCATCAGGGCATGGTGCACTCTGTGAAGCTAGACAAGAGCCCAATTCCTTTTCTTCCTTCTCCTCTGCCATCTTGACCCACCGTCCTCCCAATGTGGTTTGACTAGGGAAGATCCTAATGTGATGTAATATTGCATCAATTTCACCCATTTTATCATTTGTGGGCCAGTTGGCACTAGTGCCACAGTAAGTATGTGAATAATAAATATTAATGATTAATTAATGAGGAGGAGGGTTGGGAAAATGTGGATTACTTGAGGTTGCCCTTCACTGCTACTGAAAAAACAATTCCAATCACATATTCTACTAACAATAACCACCTTAGAATCATGAAATGTAAGAGCCAAAAAGGCTCATTGAGGTCATCAAATCCAGTAATCTCATTTTATAAGTGTAACTTAGAGGCCAAGATACTTTCTTAAGATCACAGAACTAATAAAGGATTTGTTATTAGCAGGCTTGTCCTATTTCATTTCTAAGGGTCTGTTTTCTGTTTTAAAAGAAAATTGGTGTCAAACTTGTGGCTTGCTTAACAAAATAAATAAACATGCAATATAATATAGATGTTCTTTTATGGTTTTCTAAATTAGCAAGCAGTCCCCAGGGATTTGACCCCACTACTTAAACATTCACATAGAATTCTGAAACATTCTCTTAGAATTCTTGTCACTTCTACCAGTTTGCAGATGACTGGCCCTATTTTAAGTTTCTCTACTGCTAAAATACTTCACAATTTCATTTTCTTTGCAGTAATTTTTTTTAAATGAGTGAATAATTGAACAAATGAATAAACTCTGAAGACTATAGCCTCATTAAAAAAAATTAAAACCCTAACCCCTGAGAGATTAGTATACTGCTAACTTTTTTATTTTCTTTTTTGGATATTTTTTCCTTGTCCAAATTAGAGCTATACTGGCCCTTCAGGGAATTGTACTCTTTAGAACACTACCTACCCTACTCTATGCATCTTTAGTGCCAAATATTATAAGAAGATCTTATAACAAGAGTAACCATAATAGAGTTTAATCATGTTGTTGGCGGCCAAGGGCTAGCAGCCTTAATGATAATGCTACAATAGAGAGCCTTATAAATGGTATAAGTAGGTAAAATACTGAAAATTGAAGGTGTTATACTCCTGTAATGCACAATTTAATAGTCATTCTGAACCAGATAGCATAAAAACATTCTGGAGTCTACACCATTTTAAAAGTGTTCTAAGCCTGGGGAGTTGGGGTAGGGATAGGGGAAACTACAACCCAAAGAATTTAATTTTTTTTAAACCAAGCCTTTTAGGAAACTGAATTATAACTGATTAAAGCCATTCTAAGATCTCTACAACAAAATCAAGGTGTCTTTATTTATAAAGTATTGTGTTTTCTGTGTTTAAAACAAATTTATCTTTCTAAGATTTACCATTTCAGACTGTACAGTTTGTTGATAAATTTTCATGGATAAAAAAGCTGAATCCTTTGGAAAGATGTTTTAGGTGATAACATTTGGCTATATAATTACATGATCTTTTGTAGATTTTATCCGGCATTAATTATGAGTTAATCAATGTGCTCAATCATATTTAAAACATTTGGAGGGTGGTTGGGAGGGGAGAGTTCAGACCTGTGATTTTATTGATGTGGAGAAATTGTAGTGTGGAAATTCTTTCCACCAATGAGATCGCCAACTGATCCACAATTTGTAGTTTTAGAGAGTTTCCTAAGGGTACCGACAGGTTAAATTTTTTACCAATGGCCAGAAAGCTCATTAAGAGTCAAAGACAGTACGGGAACCAGGTCTTTTAGAGTCTAAGGCCAGCCCTCTATCCACTATTGTCATATCTAAGATTTAGCACTATTTTAATCTAAGACTTTCAAAGGTGCATTACAAATGTGAATTCATCCAGCCACACAACACTCTTCACCTGCATGTAAGTATCATGGATCCTTTAGGCTAATAGAATACTTTTCATCAGAAGAACCCTGAAGGTATTCTGCTATATTAAGACCAGGGACAAAAGACCTAAGGAAATAGATGGGTCTCAAACAGAAAAGATTATTATCTCCATTTTGTGGCAGAAATTTAGTCCCAAATAGCCTAAGGAAATTGAATAAGAGGAAAGAAACAGTCACCAGCAGAGGCAGGAATAGTAATCAATCCTTCTGACTCTTATGTCCCTTATTCTAAGCATTAGACTTTTTCATTCTGGTGCTCCTCTGATGGGCATTTAACTTTTATCTTTGAAGCTACTGTTTTACTCTTATAAAGACAACAACCACAGAGAATTTTAACAAATCTGTCTATTCCCTTCGCCATACTTGAAGTTCAGAAACTATATAAGTTGTTAGGAAACCTTGTTTTATGGAGTTCTAGTGTTTTTCACTCTTCCAATATTATTTCAAACTTTATTCCTGCTGACTGCACATATTTTCAGAAATTTCATCCTGTTTATAATAGTTAACATGAACACTCCAGGTCAGTTCTAATGGATTTACTTTACTATTATATGTGAGACAGACAATCCAATATATACCAAGGACCTTGGTACTTGTCACTAATTCATTCCAGAAGGCAGGTTAGGTACCAAAAAAGATGAATACCAAATAAATATTTCCCCATGAGGAATAATGTTAATTGATTTAATCCATTCCAGACACCAAGAAAACCCAGATTTTATAAAGCATTATAGACATAAATGGAATTGTATTTCATTAAATAAACATTAATAATGCATATAAATAAATAAATAAAAACAATAATTTGATTAAAGAAAACAATTTTAATTTAATTTTACCTGTATTAAAAAGGAGTTCATGGCCTAAGGGGATAGTGGGGAGGAGAAATGTTATTGTCTAGAAGAGGGGTCCTTTTCCAAAATATCCGTGAGAATTGCCTTTCAGGAATTCTTCTCTTTCTCTTTTGTGTCCCTTATTAACCACTGAACCCTGCTTGAGATTCACCAAGGTATAAGCTTCATAAGAAATCTATGCAGTGATGTTTGTTTTGGTATATGTTTCAGAATTCCTCTGAAGTAGGAAATGGTGTGGTCATTTAACAAATTTATCAGGGTGCTATTTTTCAACAGTTTTTTTTTAAACTTCCACCCATTTTGCACACATTTCCTTAATTAATGAAGTAGGGCCATGCTCCTTTGCCTTCTCATAGCCTAAAGAAGACTCCTCATCACTAACTGTCAATGCTCACTTTGGTGTTGCTGCAACTCCTCAGTGTAGAGCTCTTCTTTATGCTCCTGGTTCTTTGTTTTGGTTGGAATGGGCATACACTTCCCAAGACTGCAACACCAACAAGTTTTAGCAAGCCCATTGAGTGCCAAGCAAATATAGAATGCCATAACAATTTTTTCTCATCATTCCACAAGTTCTGAAACTGAGTACCAAGGTTTGACTATAATTGGATTATCATTTCTTAATATCCTTGTTGTTGTTCAGTCATGTCTGACCCTTCATGAATCCATTTGGATTTTCTTGGCAAAGGTACTGGAGTAGTTTGCCATTTCCTTCTCTTGGTCATACTACAAATGAGGAAACTGAGGCAAAAATAGTTACATGCCTTGCCTAGGATCACCCAGCTAGTTCATATCTGGAGTCATATTTGAATTCAAGATTAGTCTTTTTTGACACTCTACCTGCTGTGCCAACCTAGCTGTCCCAATTAAGATCCTACTATATGCAAAAGTGCTTTTCCAAGGTCTGTTCAAAGTTTGAGGGAAAAAGGGGCAGGAAAATCTACTCTCAGTTCTCCTGAGTCAGTGCATAATACTTGGAAGACATTTCTTTATTCACAGGTGGGATCTTAGGCAAAGAACTAGTTACTTATTGATTATTATACAGCACTTGAATTTTCCTGACTTTAAATAGGAAGGTAATCATGTCCCTAAATCTTAAAAAAAATGCTTAATAAGATCAATCAATCCATCCATTAATCAAAAGGCATTTTTAGGATAATATATCCATTTTTTTTTCTAAAACCCTTACTTTCCGTCTTGGAGTCAATACTGTGTATTGGCTCCAAGGCAGAAGTGTGGTAAGGGCTAGGCAATGGGGGTCAAGTGACTTGCTCAGGGTCACACAGCTGGGAAGTGTCTGAGGCCAGATTTGAACCTAGGACTTCCCGTCTCTAGGCCTGTCTCTCAATCCACGGAGCCACCCAGCTGCCCCTGAATATATCCACTTTTGTGTGATCACAATAGAAATAAAATTGAAAGATTTTTAAAAAAAGATTTAAGGACATGATATCTTTCCTATTTAAAGTCATGAAGGTTCAGATCTTACCTCTCATACCTTTTTGCTGCATGATAAAGTTAAATTAATTCTCTGGCCTAATTGGGATGTGGCAGGTTACATTTTCCCATTTTTGATCACTTGGACTTAAAATCTTCTACTAGTTGGATTCTGGCCTTGACTTTCCTCTTTTAGATGATTAAGAGCAGATCTGTTCATTCTCATCCACACCTGCAGCCTTTAAGCCTAAGCATGCTTTGAAACAGGAAATTATACTGTTAATATTATAGGTTTAAAGAAGTGTTTCATCAAGAAGAACCTAATTTTTTAAAAGTAAATAATCCAGTCACAAGTCTGTTTAGCATCTTTCAATCTAATTCAGTTTTTATTTAATTATTATTTATTTTTAAAATTCTTCTCTTTTTAATTTTCATGTTCCATATTTTCTCTCTTCCTCCAAAACCTCCCCCCTCACTGAGAATGCAAGTAACATGATATCAGTTATATATGTGAAATCATGTAAAATATATTTTCATATGGTCCAATCAAAGGGTGGCCAAATAAATAAATAAAACAGGAAAATTATACTTCAATTTACATTCAAAATTCATCTCTTTTCTCTCTGGAGATGTATAAAGCCCTTTGGAATTATCTTGGTTCATTGTATTGATCAAAGTAACCAAGTCTTTCAGTAATCAACTTCTCTACTAGCAGTAATGCAATGATCCAGGACAATTTTGAGGGACTGATGAGAAAGTAAACTATCCACATCCAGAGAAAGAACTGTGGGGAGCAGAAAAAAAAAGAAGAAAAACAACTGCTTGATCACATGGGTTGATGAGGATATGATTGGGGATACAGACTCTAAACGATCACTCTAGTACAAATATCAATAATATTGAAATAGGTCTTGATCAGTAACACAAGTAAAACCCAGTGGAATTGTGTGTTGGCTATGGGGGGAGGGGAGGGAAAGAATATGAATCTTGTAACCATGGAAAATATTCTAAATTAATTAATTAATAAAAATTTTCATTTAAAAAATCATTCACAGCAGATCACCCTTACAGTATTGCTATTACTGTATACAGTGATCTCCCAGTTTTCATTTTACTTTGTATCAGTTCATGTATACGTCTTACCATGTTTTTCGAAAATCACTTCCCTTACCACTTTTTATGGCACAGTAGTACAAACATATACTGCAACTTGTTCAGCCATTTCTCAGTTGATCAGCATCCCCTTAATTTTCAATTCTTTGCCACCACAAAAGAAAGTGCTATAAATATTTTTGTACGTATAAGTCCTTTTTTCTTTTTTCTCTGATTTCTTTTTTTTTTAATTTTATAGTATTTTATTTGATCATTTCCATGCATTTTTCATTAAAGACAAAGATCATTTTCTTTTCCTCCTTCCCACCCACCCCCCCCCGTGGCCGACGTGTGATTCCACTGGTATCATATGTGTTCTTGACTTGAACCCATTGCCATGTTGTTAGTATTTGCATCAGAGTGTTCGCTCAGAGTCTTTCCTCTGTCATGTCCCCTCTTTTCTCTGATTTCTTGCAAAGACTTGATATTTTGAACCTGTTTGGCAAAATGTGTTGAATATCACCAAAGAGGCTGGATTCTCGATGCTCTGTTACCATTTCTCCCTGTTGTTTCATCCAACAGATTTTTCAAAAGTCCTTTTTCCCTCCTCTAAGAATTGTACCTTTTAAGTTGTTGAGTGTCTAGACTTGGACTTTCTGTTTTTCCTCTAGTCTTTTTAGTTGGTCTGGATGAAATGAAGATGTGGTTTGCTTAGTCCCTAACTTCATGGCAGCTGCTGTCCTTGCTGTGAATCTTCTGGATGACAGGACTGGGGCTTTCCTTGTCCTTTGTCTTTATCTTAGCCACTTCCTCACCATAAGATACTAGAAGAAGGATAACGCAAGTAAATGACAATAAGAAATGGGATACATCCATTTTCATTCTTTTAACCAAAATTAACAAAGGAAATAATGAGTTATGGTAAAAAGGCAAATGGAATATACAAGTAACTGTATTTCTTTTGTAGTAACAGTGAGAAAGGAAAATGTAGCCCTGTTAATAATGATAATAGTTTAACACCAAATAATTCATATTGGAAAACTTTGGATAAAGTGATTAATCCTAATCATTTAGTAAACCTATCAGAATATATCTTGTTAAATCCATGAGAATACCAACTTGTATTTTTAGGGCATAAAAGAAAAAAGAAAAATATGAAGTGCTAGCAAAAGGTCCTTTGAAATCTTTTTATGACCAGTTGTCCAATCCCCTACCATCTCTGGGTTGAGAACAGCTGCTATTATAGCTGCGTCCAAAACCCAGCAATGGTGTCCCTGCCACATTTCAGGCCTGCCTGCACCCCAGTGTCAAGGAACTCTCTCAAAGACCTCCTACGTTTTCTTAGACTGGAAAAAAATGTCTCCCTGTGACTTTTTGTTGGCTCTGCTACTCCAAAATTTGATTTGAGGTTTTATTTTAAAGTTTTTTGCCATTTTATTTTTATTTTTCCAGATTATATATTGATACAATTTTTAATAGTTGTTTTCTGACATTTTGTGATCCAAGTTCTCTCCCTTCTTCCTTTCCATACTTTGTATTAGTTACCTAGGCTCAAAGAAATGAAATGCCAAGAAAGACACAACACCAAAAAAAATAGTCCTTCACCCTTGTAGAGCTTATATTCTAACCTGTGCACAGATACATAAATACCAAATAAATATAAAGTTATAAGGAGAATGGATGCATACTAACAACTGGAATCAAGATGATTTCTTCTATTGATTATCAGAAAATTTATACATAAAAATATTATAAACCGAAAGATTCTAGTATAAGAGAAAAGCCTGTGAGTTTATCATGGGAGCCATTCCCAGCATATATCCAAGGAGCTGCTTGAGACCTTTAGAAGTTAGTTGATTCATTTAGTCAATAGCATTTGAGCAGGAAATACCCAACTGGATCTTTCAAACCCCAGAAATATCTACCTGGATCTTTCAGACCCCAAATGTAGCATGGATCCCCTTGGCAGTCTGATGAAGACCAGGAACCTATTCTTAGAATAACATTTTTAAATGCATAGGATTACAAAAGGAGGGAAGGAAGGAAGGAAATAAGCATTTTTAAAGGCCTCCCTATGCTAAGCACTTTACAAATATTATCTTACTTGATCCACACCAGGATGGAGTTGCCATTTGTAATCCCCATTTTACAGGTGAGGAAAGATAGGCAAAGAGAGGTTAAATGACTTACTGAGGATCACAGGGCTAGTAAGTATATGAACCTAAATTTGAACTCAGAGTTCCTAACCCCAAACCAGTTCTCTTTCCACTGAACCAACAGCTATCTCCAACTATAATGAAATGTAATTAAAACAATTTTTTTTGTATAAAACAAGTTCAAGATAATTTGGAGATAGGTTTTGAGTAATAATACATGTATAACCCATTGAATTGTTTGTCAGCTTTGGGGGGTGAGGGGGGAAGAGGAGGGAAAAAACATAAATCATAACCATAGAAAAATACTCAAATTAAAAAATTAAAAATAAACAAAAAACAATTTCAAGGACAGCAGATTATGAACTCATTGTTCTGTGATCTGTATTAAATGTTTTTGTTTGGTCTTACTTGTGATTTCATTGTTGTAGAGAATTCCTGGTGTGGAAAATCTATGGTTATAGTTCAGTATGTCAAGTGATTTTTGCAAAAATCTGTAGACAGCAGATCAGAACCAGGACTAGAAATTGGGTCTTCCTGACTACAAATTCAGTCCTTGTCGACTGTGCTACATTGTCTCTCATTAAATATTAATAATATTAAGCAAATACAATATGAGCAATTATAGCTCCTGGGAAAGTTCCTTCTTCTCTTTGTCTAGGTCAAGAATTTGGCAATTTCCATGTTAGTTTCCTCTTGGCCCTAGCCTCGTGTGGATCTGGTGAGTCTCCCAGTTTTTACTTCTATAGAAAAGGTGACTTTCTGTTTTATTTTCTAACTGATAGCACTGCAGCCAGCCAGCCTCTGGGCTGCAACATGTGAACTTTTCTACAGAATCTCCCAAACAAAATGAAAAAAAAAATCATTAATAGTCCAGATTTCAATCTTCTTTGCACAGCTCAGGTAACAATAAATGAGTAATTTGCTGTCCCTCACTTTGGCAAGCTGATGCCTAATGATTACCTACGGACAGGATAATGGTACCTTAGTGATTACACGATGTTTTTCTAACCACTTTCAGGGCCTTTGCTTTCAGGCCCGCCCTAATGAAAAGAAAGCTCTAAAATTGGGCCAGGTCTTTATTAAAAAAAAATGTTCTGACAGGCTATGCTTAGATAAAATGAATTCACTTCTCAGATTTGGACCTCTCTTCAGGAGATTTAGCAGGTATGGCACTAAAGTGGATCTGATTTCATGAGCACTTTCATAACAAGGAAATGAGAGTGTTGGTTAATTCCATGAGCCACTAGAAACTTTTATTTAAAGATGATATGATAACCTATTTCCAGGCAGAGAACTAGCACAATGAGCTCTGTCCAGAGCCAGGAGTAAAAAAGTCAAGAAGGCCAGTCTTGACTTTCTTATTGGCTTCCTACGTGACCTAACACAAACCCAATTAACTCTTGCTTAGTGGCTATTTATTTTTTATTACATTTCTATTAATATATAATATTTATAACATCATTATAGATATAATATGATAGTTGATGCTATTATATTATGTCATAGTATGTTTTCTGTTTGCTTTTATATTGTTATATATATCATATAATATTTTAAGTATATCATGATCATGTTATTTTTACAGCATGTTTTCACTCTCTATCCCTATTATTTTCTAATGACATCTGCTTCCATGGTGCTTTAAAGTTTACAAAATATTGTGCTCTCTGTGAGGAAATGACAAGACTATTGTCCCTATTTTGCAAATGAGAAAACTATTCTCTATTTCATATTTCCTTTACATGTGTGGCTAACCATCTTGAAATTCATCAACGTCAATGATCATTTTTTCTAAAGCACCTACTGTCAGCAAAACTCTGTACTACACATTGGAGGAAGATATGGGCATGTAAGTGATGTAGTGGTTAGGGTGTTGGACCTGGAGTCAGGAGGACCCGAATCCAAATCCGGCCTCAGACACTTACTAGAAATGTGATGGTGGACAAATCACTTGACCTTGTTTGTCTTAATTTCTTCATCTGAAAAGGGTTTAGAGAAGGAAATGTTGAACTACTTTAGTATTTTTTAAAAGAAAAACCCAAAATGGGGTCTGGAAGAGTAGAATACAATGGAAAAAATGAATGAATAAAATGAATACAATGATGAAAAACTCAGAAACAGGTACTGTATACAGGGAGTCTTAAAGACAGTGTACTGATTTATGAAGCCGCCTATTAATATTATCTATGTTCTGTTTGCATTTTTATTTCTTTTGTCAAATATTTCTCAATTGCATTATGATCTGATTCTGCCAAACTTGGGATTGTGGTATATTTGACAACTATGACCTAATAGAGTACTTCTTGACAAGGATTATTTTCAAAGTGTTCCAGGATGACTTGCTGAAAAGATCATTCATTTTATGATCAATATTCCTTTTTGTGCCTTGTAGCAATAAAAAATAACTATTTCTAGTACCTATCAATCAGTCAATAAACAACTGTGTTAAGTGCTAGGGTTACAAAGAAAGTAACAGACAGTCCCTACTCTGGAGGAACATATTATTTCCTCAAGAATCAAGAGCTGTCTGGTCCCTCAGAGGTCATCAAAGCCAATGCTCTCATCTGACAGATGAAGGAACTGAGACCCAGAGAAGTCTAGTGCCCTGCCCAGAGTCACAGAATTAGTAAGGAACAGAGACAGAATTTGAACCCAGGTTCTATCCCTCTAGATTCAGTATTCTTGACACTGCATCATGCAGTCCCTCTTTGATTAAATGTCTTTCTCTGTACCCAATACAATTGGCTTTTTTCAATATGCATTCTTGTTCTATAATTGTTGCATGCATTATTTATCTCCTCAACTAGATTATAACCTCCAATTGAGGGGAAATTATGCTTTATATTTTCTAATATCTCCTTATTGCACCCAGCAAACACTCCATGTTTTGGAAACATGGAATGGGGAAGCAATTCAAAAATCCTTGAAGGATTTGTTTACAGATATTCTTGCTACTTAAATAGCCATTTACCCAAAGAAAATCTTTGTTAAAAGGAGCTATTCCATTACCAACTGGCCCATAGTGAGATGGTATATTTGCTGTTGTGATATCTTCCTAGATTACAGAAGCATTGGTTTAAACGACCTTTTTCAAAATGCTAAGACATAATAAATTCCTGTTCCAAAGAACCTTACAGGATTTGTTTGTTCTAAAGAAATTTTGTTATAGTGAGTCTATTGCTAAAAATGTATTCTTAGATTTAGCTGAGGGACTGAATAAGTGAAAGGTAAATTAACTAGCACAAAGAAACTTTGACTGAACCCAAAGAAAGTTGAAAGTACTTTGTATGCAGACCCAAACCCTTTCCTCTTTGCAATTCTTGAACCTTTTTAGTATTATTTTGGTAGGGTGACTGGAAGTTTAGATTAGTATTTCTGGAAAGGGTTGAATGGTATATTTAAGGTGGAAGAGAGAAGTTGAAATATAATTACTATTTGATGGCTGAACAATAGATCTATGAATATCTTAGCTCAGCTCAGCTCAGCTCAGTTCTCCTTTCCCCTTCTTACTTGAAGTTCAAATGGTTTGCAACTAAATATTTTCATTATAAAGAGTGAATATTACTTGGCTGGAGATTGAATAAATCATTTATTATATAGAGTTATCAGTTGTAGAGAAAGTATTGAAACAAGATTAACATAATATATTCTATGGGCTATCTTAAATTGATTGAAATTATGCCTGCACTTACAAACATTATCATTGAGTAATCAAGGCAATAAGATTTTATCTCTTCTCTCTGCTGTCATACAATTACCTCAGAGTGTTTAGCATATTAATATAGATTACTTTGGGTCTCTACACAATGCAATAAAAAGATTAAATTTCTCCATCAGTCTCTGATATTGGTATTGTCCAGTTCTGACTCAGAAAAGAGGAGTTAAACCAGAAGAAACCAGAAGAAAGAAACCAGAACTAGAAGAAACCCTAGACTCATACCAAAGGGGAACAGGGTTTAATGAAGGTGTAAAATGGAGTTTTGAACCCCAGACTTCTGGGAATTGAAGTTTGGGGTTTAGGACTTACAATAAACCAGAGGAGTCTATGAAGTGCATCATTAATTGGACAAGACCAGAGGATGCACATGGGATTAATGGAGATATTGTTCTACCAGAATGTGAAATGCCTGTTACAGCTTAGGGGCTCCTAAAGCAACAATCACAAAGGCCAGTGGAAAGAAGAGCACAGAGCAGGACAAATGACATTATGGGATAAAATACAAAAATGATTGGTTCCAGAGCTGATACACACGTGACTGATTAAAAGTTTGGCAACTGGGGGCTGGTAATGAACCTCCTCTTTCTCATAAGACTTAAGAAAAGCTCATTGCTAGAGTTCAGGTGCAAGATAATGGCCCAGACTTTTGGACAGCAAACCAGACATCCTTGAAGGACAGCTTGGTAGATAAAGACATCAGACCGACAACTCCCTTTCTTTCGCACACATTCCTCCAAGGCCAGCACAAATTATTAGCAGGAGAGCTGGATTTCTAAGTTTAACCCGCTGCAGACCGGCTGAATTCTGAACTAAGTTCCAAAACAAGACTTACTCAATTACAAGAAACTGACGAGAGCAAAACTTTGGTCCTCAACTTTAGGCCTGTGATTGGTCAGACCAAAAACTCTTCTAAAAACAGGAGTTCTTCTAAAAGAGTGGCAGGATTAAGTTCCTTTCCCCAGTATATAAGAAGAGGCAGAACAGAACACAATTAGAGCCTCTTCCCTTAACACCTTCCCTGACATAGAATTTCAGAGTAAGGAGAGCTCTTGGAGCTCACCTCATCAGACTGCCGTGTTTTACAAATAAGGAAAATGAGGAACAGAGATTTTTCTATCTCTTTTCCCAGTTCTTTAAATAGAATATAAGTACCTTTAGGGCAGGGACTATAATTATTATTTTTCAAATGTCCAGAGCCTAGGATACTTAAATAAATGCTTGTTGATTGAGTTAATTTAAAGGGATGATGATTTATTTCCAGAGACATAGAAAATACTGTTGACTTGGGTTCATATCATTCTGGAAAAGGTACAATGAGGAAGAATAATAGTCAGGGAGCCAGGACTCAAATACTACCTGTGTGATTTTAGCCGGCCATTTAATCACCCAGAGCCTCAGTTTCCTTGTCTGTGAAATGAAGGAGGATTGCACTAATTGACCTCTGAGGTTCTTTCCACTTCTATAATTTAGTAAAGTAGTAAAGCAGGCTACAGGAACCACACAGGAGAAAGAGGGGGTGACATTTATTATTTTTTGAAACATTTACTTTCTGTCTTAGTGACAGCCCTAAGACAGAAAGACAAGGGTTAGGCAAGCAGGGTTAAGTGACTTGCCCAAGGTGACACAGCTAGGAAGCCCCCCCTAACTCCAGACCTGGCACTCTACTCACTGTGTCACCTAGCGGCCCCAATGACATTTACTCTGGAAAAGAGACTCATCTAAGAAAAGGGAAACTCCGTTAGTTAATAGCACTTTTGTCCTTGCCTCTTGCATCTGCCCTCATGGCTTATTTCTGAGTCTGTTTCTGTTATAACTAGCCTGGGTACATCAGGTGCATCATTAAATGTGTTTCCTTAATATTCTTATGACTTTTTTGTTATTATCCTTTTGTGACAGCTTACTCCAAGTTATGCAAATGGTATGTCAAGTATAGTAGACCACAATTTCCTCCATTTTATCTCTGTCCAAATAAAAGTTGCCTGATCTGCACATAACAGTTTCCTTTGCAACTGAGTTGTAGAAAATTGGAAGCCGTTTCTATTTGCATTTCCTGGGGATACAGACAAGAGCAGATGCCAATAATGAATGTCATAATTTCCTGCTTTCTCCTTGCTGCCTATAAATCTCTGAATATTTTTCCTACAATAGCAAGGGAGGAGATTCAGCGAGCATCATGGGTAGTGAGGAGATGTAAATCTCAGCAGCAGAGTAGATTCCAGCTATGAATATTTCAGAAACAAGATGCTCCCTTTTAACTGAAACACTAATGGTTCTAGAGATGCTGCTAGGTCTGATGTGCTTTTGATTTCACTTAATATCCCGTAGCGCCAGACTGCACAGCCCTATGAACTTGTTAGCAAATCCTAAGCAAAGTCTCTTTTGCTCTTATAGTTTCAAATGCTACGCTTGCTGTGGGGTCAATCTGGCTGAATGAAAGAAAGCATGGGCACAGTCAGTATAAAAAAAAATTAAATCATATGTATCTGGCTCAGAAGGTCAGTGATTTTAAAGCACTAGAGAAATCCAGAAGAAAATAAGATCTTTGAGGGCAGAGCACAAACTTTGTCTTTGTAGTCCCAGCACTTAGCATCCTACCTTGTATGTTGTAAGAGCTTAATAAATATGCTTTGAATTTAATTGGATTAAGCGTGCACATATATCTATTCTTGCATAGGTGCTTAATAAATGCCTGTTGAATTGGATTAGCACATTGCTTTGCACATACTAGAAATTCAATAAAAGAGGTGACAATTGAATTAATCACTCATACATGTGCAGACCTGTGCATGGGTACAATCCCAAACACCTTATTCTGAGATCTGTCTAGTTTATGGAAGGAATTTTTGAGAATTCACAAAATGAAAGGTAAAAGCAATGGAGGGAACTGATAGTATTTGGGCTATTCATTTTTCAGCTGATTAACTGGGCATGAACATGAGAGACAGCATGGATTAGTGGATAGTCTTGAAGGACTGAAGACCTGAGTTCAAATTCTAATGCCTCATCATAATCATAAGCAAGTCACTTAATCTTTTTTTTTTTTTTAAGATTTCAGGCAACTCTCTAAAACTCTATGACAGAAAATCTATCATCCACTTTGGTGGACGATGTTCTCTACACAAATTATCTGGATATCTTTACCACTACCACACTGAATCCCTAATCAGATAAGCAAGTTTATAGAGGCAGTTGAGTGTATTAGGTAGAATGCTAAGTCTGATAGTGACAGCCTGAATTCAAATTCAAAAGAATGCCCAAGTGATCCTGGGAAAAGATATTTAACTTCTATCTGTCTCAATTTCCTCCATTATAAAATAGAGATACTAGTACATGCCTTCCAGGGTGGTTGTAAGGATGAAATGAAATAATATTTGTAAATTGCTTAGTAAAGTGTCTACAATTTAGTGCTTAATAAAGGCTTCTTTACTCTCCCATTTCCTCCATTCTTCCCTCCCTCCCTCCATTCCTCTTTTCTTCCCTTCCTTCCTTCCTCTCTCTTTCTCTCTTTCTTTCCTCCATATAATTAAAGTTTTACAAATTTTAATTTATAAATAAAATTTTAATATTATGTCAGAATAAAAATGTATGAAATATATGCCAGTTTTGGATTATTTACTGATATAAGTTTTCTGTTTCCTACTGAATGCCGGATTGGAAAGATTAGTGCCTGTTCCAACCATTTTTCTTATTTCATCTCATATTTGGAGTTGGCATTTTTCTAGATAATTCTTTTGCTCAGGTTCATACATCTTTCTTAACTCACTCCTTTACATTATTCTGGTACTACCTTTATCCTATATATTTTGTACTAAAGCATGAAGAACCTCTATAAAATCTATCTGACTATTTTGGTGAGGTGTTTAAGTATCTTAAGGGATGCAAATATTGCAAAGTAGCCTTCTGCTTCATTAATAAATTGGAATCACTGAACATACTTCCAGGGAGAATTGAAAGGTCTTTGGCTTAAAGAACAATACTCTATCAAAAACCAAAGAACAAATACTTGAAGTATATTTTCTATACCCAGGATTTTCTAGACCTGATATTATCTCCTCCTCTCTAAGAGTGAGACCAACCTTCCAAATGAGAGATCTTAGTTCTAGGAAAAAATGCATCTCTTAAATCATGCTCCTGAGAATCTGAATTAGGAAGGATCCTATTCTCTGCTTTCAAATTGTTTTCATCATAACTGACATTCTTGTTCAGACATTTGAACTCAGCTCTCTTCCTATTCCTTCTACAACCTAGAAAAGTACATCAGTCATAGAGTTGCAACCTTATTTATTTTTGAAGTTATCTTTGCACCAGTCAGAGAGAGCACCAATAACTGAGATCTGTAGCTATGGAGAGTCCATAAACCTCATTTGTGCTAAGCTAAACTTTATCTTCCATCAAATTTTTCTCCTCATCCCCAGACTGTTAATAGATAATATTTATGTCTATTTTATAACCACATCTATTGTTATCAGCATTCTTGAGAAATAATGGCAACAGGAAGGGGAAAGAAAATAATAAGAATGCTTATATATGTTTCAGAAAGATATTCGTAGTAAATCAGTGGAGAAAATAGGCTCCTAATGAGGAGACAGAGTGGAGTAATGAGGATTATAGGATCATAGTTCTAGTGCTAGAAGTTACCTCAAAGAGGATGTACTCCAAATCCCTCTGTTCTTCATGTTCATTGGGTCAAAAATCTTAACTACATTTGTATTCTCTCTAGCAATCTGTCAAAACCACTACTGAATCTGTTTTCTGATTACTCTTTTATATTGTAGTTTCAGATCTGCTCTCCTAGGCATCCTTGTGTTTGATTTTTCCCATTATTTCCTTTTAAATTCTTGAACTCTTGTTATCTTTAAAATAATTTTATTATCATATTTATACCTTTACAAAGTAATCCTTTCACAGTTTCATTGGTGTGACACTGAATAAGTAAATTAATTTAGTAAATTAGTTTTTTATTAGGACAATAACCAGAATTTAAATATTACTTTAAGCTTTTTAAAGCATTTTCCAAAATTTTTCTCATTTGACCTTCATTACCCCTATGATGTTGGTACTATTGTTACTCTGATATACAGATGAGAATTAAATGGCTTCTTCAGTTCTATAGCTAATAAGAGTCCAAGGGAGGATTTGAACCTAGGCCTTCATGATTTCAAATTGACGTTAGCTTGACATCTTTATAATATATTCTATTAACTACTTCTTGATCTCACCTCATGAAGATTCAATGATTATGCTTGACCATGGCAGTAAACTTCCTGTACTGGTTTGTAATCAAGATACTGATTAAAGTATGGTGAAAACCTAAGCAGTACATAAGTAATAAAAATTAAAAAATACTAGTACATTTAGTCATAGGCTTTGTTTCTATGGAAATAGCCATTAGTTCTGCTTTATCTATAGGATATTTTTAGTAGACAGTTTCAATTGTTCATCAGAATATATAAATATATTCACACTGTACAATAATCATTGCTAATGGAATTTTAAAACTTTTTTTGTCATCTAGTCCATACTGACTACTAAACTAAAATCAATTAATCCACCCAATCAAGACTTTATGTGAGACTGAAAAGAAGAGGCAGTTTTGATGTGATCTCTTATTAATTTTAATACCTTTTCAGCACTAGCAGTCATAATGTTTATAGCAACCTTACATGTAAGCGGGTGCCCAAAAAATTTATCCAACTGGGAAAATATTTAGATGATGGGCCAATAAAAGTTAAAGTAATTTTAATTACCTTTTATATTATTCATTAGGAATTGGTTTGCTCAATAATACAGTTTTATAATATTGGAGTGTAGTTTGAGGACTGGAAAGGTACTTAAAAATTTAGCCCCCTATTCCTAAACAGGTCTACATATAAACCAAAAATTGTGAATTTTAAAATTACTCCACCCTAATTAGACATATTTTAGGGGAAGATAAAGTTATAAACTCCTGATTGAACAATGAAGGTACTTAACACCCTTTTGTATTAGATCTAAAAATAGCTTTAGCTTAAAGTTCTAGCTTCACTCTAAGGTATGGGTTAAGTACCTTCATTGTTCAATCAGGAGTTTATAACTTTATCTTCCCCTAAAGTATGTCTAATTACTCAAAATATATAATGCTTTTATTACTAGAAACTAATTTAATTTTTACAAAAATATATATATATATGTAAAATTTGTGGTAAATATCTTTATGGATAGCTCAATTCTCAAGTCCACAACTTCCTTTCTATAACTTATCCTAGTGTTTAATCATCTTTGAAGAATCAAGCATTAACACAACTTTTATTATACTATAATCAATCCCTTATTAAACATTTATTAAATACCTACCATATTCTTCAAACTGTGCTAAGTATATACCAAGGCTACAAAAGGAGATAAAAGGCAGCCTCTGTCCTTAAGGAGCTTATAATTTAATGGGGAGGAGAGGATGGCAGATAATATGCAAAGAAATATACAAAATAAACTATATACAGGATATGTGGGAAATCATTAATAGAAAAACCGCAATAGAATTAAGAGGGATTAGGGAAGGTTTCCAAATGGAACTTCAGTTAGGTCTTAAAGGAATCTAGGGAGTTAAGTTAAGACAGAGGAAAGTCTTCTGGGTATGGGGGACAGCCAGAGAGAATGCCCAGAGCTGACAAATGGAATGTCTTCTTGGTAAAATAGGAAAGAGGACAATGTTATGTGATTGAAGAGTGTGTTTTGGAGAATACAGTATAAAAAGCTTGGAAGAACAGGAGGAGGCTAGGTTATGAAGAGATTTGAACCTCAAACAGAATATTTTATATTTGTTCCTAGAGGTAATAGGAAGTCACTGGAGTTTATTGAGCAGGGGGGGGTGACATCATTGGATCTGCATTTTAGGCAAATCACTTTAGTGGCTGAATGGAAGATGGATTATATTGCTTTTGAGACTCAAAATGAGCCAATTATTGTAACAGACTTAAAAAAAAAAAAAACAACTAACATGGAGCTGTTGTTCACTAACAAGAATGAAATATTCAAGATCTAGTAGGTAATTGAATCCACTTAGAATTGGTCAGTCCCTAAATTATATCTGAGCCCTGTCTACTATTTGGTTTCCACGTTTTGAGATGTGAAAGAATTGTTAAATATCCCAAAAGGGCAATGATTAAAAGAATGGTAAACTAGACCTATGAGTTAGAATTTGGGTATTACTAAACTACAGAGATGAATTCCTAACTGTGTCTAAATGAAAGGATGTTTACTAACTACTGTAATGGGATTACAGTAAACTGGATTAAAATACAAATCATGGATTATGCACCAAAAGGAATTGCCTTTTCTGGCCAGTCCCATGCCTTGCCTCTGCTATGATGGAATTAAGTATTTTGAGATTAAGAGGAAGCTTTATTGTTTCTTAGTTCTGTGATAAGGTTGAAGATCTGGCAAAGGAGAAAGAAAAGGATTGTTAAGTTATTTTTAAGAATATTTGATTAAGTTATGTGCAATAATTGTTCTTTAAAAGTTTGAAAGAATTCTCCTGTCAAATCATTGGAACCAAAAATTCTCCACCACATGTAATTTTAGCTCCTTTATAATTAAAGCTATTTGTTTTTTCTGAGTTGGGATTATTTAAAATCTCTATCTGGTCATCAGATAGTTTGGGCATTAAATATTTTGAAGATATTCCTTTATTTCTTTTGCATTCTCAGTTGTGTTAGTATATAGCTTTAAATATGTTTTCTGTTTACTTTATTCTAATTTTGTTGTGATTTGTTTGTTTATTTGTTATTTTATTGATTGGTTTTTTCTGTATTCTTTCTAATCAGATTAGCTAATAGATTATCAATTTTATTAGTCTTTTCAAATAACTTTTATTTTTATTTATTTATTTATTTATTTTTTAAACCCTTGCCTTCCATCTTGGAATCAATACTATGTATTGGTCCAAGGAAGAAGAGTGGTAAGGGCTAGGCAATGGGGGTCAAGTGACTTGCCCAGGGTCACACAGCTGGGAAGTGTCTGAGGCCAGATTTGAACCTAGGACCTCCCGTCTCTAAGCATGGCTCTCAATCCACTGAGCACCCAGCTGCCCCCTAGTTTTATTTTTTGTATGGATTTTTGTTTCTAATTTAATTTTGAACTGATTTTGGTGCTTTTTAAACATGTATTTATTTGTTGGTTTTCTAATTTTTCAAATCAGTCCATTAATTTTCCCATTTCCTATTTCATTAATATGTTTATAAATATGATATAATTTTCCCTCCTGAGGACTACATTAGCTGCATCCTAGAAATTTGGGTATGTTTTTCATCATTTTTATTTTCTTTTGCATAGTTATGAATTGTTTCTCTGGTTTGTTATTTAATCTATTCCTTGTTTAGGATTTCCTTGTTAAGTCTTCATTCGGGTCTATGCTTTTAGTTTGTGATCCCTGAAGCAATGACTATTTTTATTTAATTATCTCAATTTTTATTTGTGTTCTCCCACAAGGTCTCCATATCCCTACACAGCAA
Source organism: Monodelphis domestica (assembly GCF_027887165.1). Taxonomy (NCBI): domain Eukaryota; kingdom Metazoa; phylum Chordata; class Mammalia; order Didelphimorphia; family Didelphidae; genus Monodelphis; species Monodelphis domestica. The sequence goes on from NC_077227.1 coordinate 215,634,552, forward strand.
CTTTCTTTATCCATAAGAGCATTAATCAGTGGAACTTTCTCCCACCACCAAACCAAGACCTCTATTCTTTCCCACCTTGCTTTTCCATTTTAATTCCTCCTTTGCTCTCATGTGAGCTTTTCTCTCCCTGAGACCAGAGGACTCAGCAGTAGTCTTTTTTGGCTAAAGGATATATCACACCCTCTACTATGCCCTCCCAGTTTCTTTCCTTTCTACATTCTCTCATTTTCAAAACAAAATAACCAAAACAAAAACATTGCTTTACTTTTAGGTAGAGTGTTATCATGTTCTGTCAATGATTCCCCAACCAATTTCTTTAATGTTACTTCCATCTTTACCACAGTCTCCTTGAGTAACTTTTTTTGTTTTGCTTGACTATTATATTTGATGAATCTTGCATTTCTCTTGTCCATGGTGTTTCAAAAGCAAATAATCTCTTTGGATCTGGTTCTTTTTTCCTAAAATGTTTCAAATGCCTCTTTATTATTGAATGTTCCATTTTTATTTTTTTATTTTTGTCATTTATTGTTAAACTCATTTTTGCAAGGTACATCACTCTTGTTGCAGTCTGAATTCCATTATTCTTCAGAACACTTTTCCATTCTCTCCTGTGTTTTCTGATGGGTACAGAATAGACTCATAGTAATTAAATTTCTTTTTCTTTCTGTTTAAGTCTTTTCCTGATTGTTTGCAGAACTTTTTTCTGAATTGAATTGTTGAATTAAACACTATATTTTTTACAGTTTGCAGCTTTTCCTTGTTTTATTTTGCTTTCTGGAAGTGATCCATCAATTCTTTCAACTATTATTCAGTTTTCTTTGTTTTAAAGATTTGGGCAGTACTTTTTTGTATGATTTTGTGTGTGATTTACTTTATTATTATATTAAGGATTTTTCTGTTGGGTCCTATGATCCTTAAGTTGTTTCTCTTTACCCTTTCTTTGAGATCAGCATGTTTTTCTCTGAGAGTGATATATTTACTTTCAATGATTTATTTTTTGATATTCCTCTTCTAGATTGTCATTCACTTCTGTATATTTGTATTCCATTACTTTTACTATGGAGGCCATCAATTCTGCTCTCATAATCCTTATTTCTCTTTTAAACTACACCAGAGCACTGTTATAGTTTCGCATTTTCCTCAAATTCCACAGAATCCTCTTTCTTATCAAGTTGTATTATTTTTTTATTTTTTTGAAAAATTTTATTTAATTAGTTAATTTAGAATAATTTCAATGGTTACAAGAACCATGCTCTTTCCCTCCTTTCCACACACACCCTCCCATAGCTGATGCACAATTACAGTGGGTTTTATATGTGTCATTGATCAAGACCTATTTCCATATTATTGATAGATCATTTAGAGTCTACATCCCCAATCATATCCCAGTTGACCCATGTGTTCAAGCAGTTGTTTTTCTTCTGTGTTTCTTCCTCTGATTGTGGATAGTGTTCTTTCTCATAAGTCCCTCAAAATTGTTCTGAATCATTGCATTGCTACTAGTAGAGAAGTCCATTACATTCAATTGTATACATACCACAGTGTATCAGTCTCTGTGTACAATGTTCTCTTGGTTCTGCTCTTTTCACTGTGAACCAATTCCTGGAGGTCTTTTCAGTTCACAAGGAATTCCTCCAGTTCATTATTCCTTTGGGTGTAATAGTATTCCATCACCAACATATACCACAATTTGTTCAGCCATTCCCCAGTTGGAGGGCATCACATCATTTTCCAATTTTTTACCATCACAAAGAGCACAGCAATGAACATTCTTGAACAAGTCTTTTTCCTTATTATCTCTTTGGCGTACAAACCCAGCAGTGCTATAGCTAGATCAAAGGGCAGACAGTCTTTTAGTGCCCTTTAGGCATAGTTCCAAGTTGCCCTACCGAATGGTTGGATCAATTCACAACTCCACCAGCAATGCATTAATGTCCCAATTTTGCCACATCCCCTCTAACATTTATTACTTTCACAGGTTAGCCAATCTGCTAGGTGTAAGATGATACCTTAGAGTTGTTTTGATTTGCAGCTCTCTGATTATAAGAGATTTAGAACACTTTTTCATGTGCTTATTAATGGTTTTGATTTCTTTATCTGAGAACTGCCTATTCATGTCCCTTGCCCATTTATCAATTGGAGAATGGCTTGATTTTTTGTACAATTGGTTTAGCTCTTTGTAAATTTGAATAATTAGATCTTTGTTGGAGCCTTTTGTAATAAATATTGTTTTCCCAATCTGTTGCTTCCCTTCTCATTTTGGTTATATTGTTTTTTTTTAAACATTATTTTATTTGGTCATTTTCATACATTGTTCATTGGAAACAGATCATTTTCTTTTCCTCCCCCTCAATCCCCCCCCCAACCCCTTCCCTAGCTGATGCTCGATTCCTCTGGGTATCCCATGTGTCCTTGCTCTGAACCCATTTCCTTGTTGTTGGTATTTGCATTAGGGCGCTCATTTAGTGTCTCTCCTCGAACATGTCCCCTCAACCTCTGTAGTCACGCAGTTGCTTTTCCTCGCTGTTTTTACTCCCTCAGTTTGTCATCTGCTTGAGGATAGTTTTTTTTTTTTTCCTCATAGATCACTGCAGGTTGTTAAGGGACATTGTAAAGCCAAATACTGGAGAAATCCATTACATTCTCTTATACCACAATGTGTCAGTCTCTGTGTACGATGTTCTCTTGGTTCTGCTCCTCTCACTCTGCATCACTTCCTGGAGGTTGTTCCAGTCTCCATGGAATTCCTCCACTTCATTATTCCTTTGAGCACAATAGCATTCCATCGCCAACATATACCACAATTTGTTCAGCCATTCTCCAATTGAAGGGCATCCCCACATTTTCCAATTTTTGGCTACCACAAAGAGCACAGCTATGAATATTCTTGTACAAGTCTTTTTCCTTATTATCTCTTTGGGGTACAAACCCAGCAGTGCTATGGCTGGATCAAAGGGCAGTCTTTTATCGCCCTTTGGGCATAGTTCCAAATGGCCCTCCAGAATGGTTGGATCAATTCACAACTCCACCAGCAATGCATTAATGTCCCGACTTTGCCACATCCCCTCCAGCATTCATTACTTTCCTTTGCTGTCATGTTGAACAATCTGCTAGGTGTGAGGTGATACCTCAAAGTTGTTTTGATTTGCATCTCTCTGATTATAAGAGATCTAGAACACTTTTTCATGTGCTTATTAATAGTCTTGATTTCTTTAACTGAAAACTGCCTATTCATGTCCCTTGCCCAATTTTCAATTGGAGAATGGCTTGATTTTTTGTACAACTGGTTTAGCTCTTCTTAAATTTTAGTAATTAGACCTTTGTCAGAGGTTTTTGTTATGAAGATTGTTTCCCAATTTGTTGCTTTCCTTCTAATTTTAGTTACATTGGTTTTGTTTGTACAAACACTTTTTAATTTGATGTAGTCAAAATTATTTATTTTGCATTTTGTGACTCTTTCTAAGTCTTGCTTGGTTTTAAAATCTTTCCCTCCCCAAAGTTCTGACATGTATACTATTCTGTGTTTACCTAATTTACTTATAGTTTCCTTCTTCATATTCAAGTCATTCGCCCATTCTGAGTTTATCTTGGTGTAGGGTGTGAGGTGTTGATCTAAACCTAATCTCTCCCACACTGTCTTCCAATTTTCCCAGCAGTTTTTATCAAATACTGGATTTTTGTCCCAAAAGCTGGGGTCTTTGGGTTTGTCAAAGACTGTCTTACTGAGGTAATTTATCCCAACTCTATTCCACTGATCCTCCTTTCTGTCTCTTAGCCAGTATCAAATTGTTTTGATGACTGCTACTTTATAATATAGTCTGAGATCTGGGACTGCAAGGCCCCCTTCCGTTGTATTTTTTTTTCATTTTTTTCATTATTTCCCTGGATATCCTTGATCTTTTATTCTTCCAAATGAACTTTTTTATGGTTTTCTCTAATTCAGTAAAATAGTTTTTTGGTAGTTCAATAGGTATGGCACTAAATAGATAGATAAGTTTGGGTAGGATGGTCATTTTTATTATGTTAGCTCTTCCCACCCATGAGCAATCAATGCTTTTCCAATTGCTCAAGTCTAGTTTTAGTTGTGTGGACAGTGTTTTGTAGTTGTGTTCATATAGTTCCTGTGTTTGTCTCAGCGGATAGATTCCTAAGTATTTTATATTGTCTAGGGTGATTTTAAATGGAATTTCTCTTTCTAATTCTTGCTGCTGAACTGGGTTGGAGATATATAGAAATGCTGATGACTTATGTGGGTTTATTTTGTATCCTGCAACTTTGCTAAAGTTGTTGATTATTTTGATTAGCTTTTTGGTTGATTCCCTGGGATTCTTTAAGTAAATCATCATATCATACGCAAAGAGTGACAGCTTGGTCTCCTCATTGCCAATTTTAATACCTTCAATTTCTTTTTCTTCTCTAATTGCTACTGCTAGTGTTTCTAGTACAATATTAAATAATAAAGGTGATAATGGGCATCCTTGTTTGACTCCTGATCTTACTGGGAAGGCTTTGAGTTTTTCCCCATTGCAGATGATTTTTGCTGATGGTTTTAGGTATATACTGTTTATTATTTTTAGGAAAGGCCCTTATATTCCTTTACTTTCAAGTGTTTTCAATAGGAATGGGTGTTGTATTTTGTCAAAGGCTTTTTCTGCATCTATTGAAATAATCATGTTATTTTTGTTGGTTTGCTTGTTTATATGGTCAATTATGTGGATGGTTTTCCTAATATTGAACCATCCTGCATTCCTGGAATGAATCCTACCTGATTGTAGTGGATAAACCTTGTGATGACTTGCTGGAGTCTTTTTGCTAGTATCCTATTTAAAATTTTTGCATCTATATTCATTAGGGAGATTGGCCTATAGTTTTCTTTCTCTGTTTTTGACCGGCCTGGCTTTGGGATCAGTACCATGTTTGTGTCATAAAAAGAATTTGGTAGAACCCCTTCTTGGCTTATTCTGTCAAATAGTTTGTATACTATTGGTGTTAGCTGTTCTTTGAATGTTTGATAGAATTCATTTGTGAATCCATCTGGACCTGGGGATTTTTTCTTAGGGAGTTCTTTGATGGCTTGTTCAATTTCTTTTTCTGATATGGGATTGTTTAGGTAATTTATTTCTTCTTTTAGTCTAGGCAATTTATATTTTTGTAAGTATTCATCCATATCACTTAGATTGCCATATTTGTTGTCATATAATTGGGCATAGTAGTTTTTAATGATTGCCTTGATTTCCTATTCATTAGAGGTGTGGTCTCCCTTTTCATCTTGGATACTGTCAATTTGTTTTTTTCTTTCCTTTTTTTAATTAGACTGACTAGTACTTTGTCTTTTTTATTTGTTTTTTTCAAAGTACCAGCTTCTAGTCTTATTTATTAAATCAATAGTTCTTTGACTTTCAATTTTATTAATTTCTCCTTTGATTTTTAGGATCTCTAATTTAGTCTTCATCTGAGGATTTTTAATTTGTTCACTTTCTAGTTTTTTAATTTGCATGCCCAATTCATTGACCTCTACCCTTCTTAATTTGTTTATATATGAACTCAAGGATATAAATTTCCCCCTGAGTACTGCTTTGGCTGCATCCCATAGGTTTTGAAAGGATGTCTCACCATTGTCATTTTCTTCAATGAAGTTATTAATTGTTTCTACGATTTGTTCTTTAACTAGCTGGTTTTGGAGAATCATATTGTTTAATTTCCAATTAATTTTTTATTTTTCTATCCATGTAACCTTACTAATTATTATTTTTATTGCATGTGGTCTGAGAAGGTTGCATTTATTATTTCTGCCCTTTTGCACTTGTTTGCAATGATTTTGTGCCCTAGTACATGGTCAATTTTTGTGAATGTACCATGTACTGCAGAAAAGAAGGTGTATTCCTTTTTGTCCCTATTTATTTTTCTCCATATGTCTACTAACTCTAATTTTTCTAAGATTTCATTTGCTTCTCTCACCTCTTCCTTATTTATTTTTTTATTTGATTTAACTAGTTCAGATAGGGGAAGGTTCAGATCTCCCACTAGTATAGTTTTTCTATCTATTTCATCCTTGAGCTCCTCTAGTTTCTCCTTTAAAAATTTGGATGCTCTGCCATTTGGTGCATACATATTGAGTACAGATATATCCTCATTGTCTATACTGCCTTTTATCAGGATGTAATTACCTTCCCTATCTCTTTTAACTAGATTTATTTTTACTTTGGCTTTGCCCGATATCATGATTGCTACTCCTGCCTTCTTTTTATCATTTGATGCCCAATAGGTTTGGCTCCATCCTCTTACTTTTACCCTATGCATATCTATCTTCCTCATGTGTGTTTCTTGCAGACACCATATGGTAGAGTTTGGGATTCTAATCCACTCTGCTATTAGCTTGCGTTTTATGGGTGAGTTCATTCCATTCACATTCAGAGTTATAATTACTAGCTGTTTATTTCCCAGCATTTTGATTTCTATTCCTGGTCCTGCCTTTTCTTCTTTCACTATTTCCTTCTATACCAATGTTTGTTCATAGTCAGATCCCCTCCCCCATTCCCTCCCTTATTTTACTTCCCTTTCTACCCCCCTCCCTTCTTATTCCCTCCCTTATTTTCCCCTGTAGTCTTTTTAAAATTCCCCCCCCACCCTCTCCCTCCCTTGTACTGCTTCCCTCCCCACCAATCCGTTTTTTTATCCTTCTACTCCCCTATAGGGTGCAAATCTATTCTCTTCCCCAATGGATTGGGTTATTCTTCCCTCTTTGGGTCAGTTTCAATGTATGTAAGAGTTGAGTATTTCCTGTCTCCAACCTCTTTACCCTTCCAGTGTATCGATTTTCTCCCCCCCTCCTGCCATGAGCTTCTTTGTGATATATAAATTTACCCCCATTTGTTTCTTTTCCCATTTCTTTTAGTCATAACCTCTTTTCTTTTTTAGCTCTAGTCATGTATATATATATGTATATATATATATATTTACATACACATGTATATGTATTTATGTATACATATATCTATGTACCTATTTATGTCTTGTCCTTTCATCTTATACAGTTTGTCACTGTTCCCTCTGAGTGTAATTCTTCTAGCTGCTCAGGTGATAGCAACAGTTTTTAAGAGTTACCAATGACCTCTTTTCTTATAGGGATACATATCATTTTAATTTATTGAGTCTCTTATAAAATTTTTGTTGTTGTTTTGTTTGTTTTTCCCCCTCTTTTTAAATTACCTTTTGATGATTCTCTTGATTTCTGTGGTTGGACATCAAATTTTCTGTTCAGGTCTGGTCTTTTATTTATGAATGCTTGGAACTCTTCTGTTGTGTTGAATGACCATACTTTCCCCTATAAGAATATAGTCAGTTTTGATGGGTATTTTATTCTTGGTTGTAGACCTAGTTCCCTTGCTTTCCGGAATATCATATTCCATGCCTTTTGGTCCTTCAGTGTGGATGCAGCCAGATCCTGTGTTAACCGCATCGTGTTTCCATGGTATCTGAATGGCTTCTTCTTGGCAGCTTATAACATCTTTTCTTTGGTCTGATGGTTTTTGAATTTGGTTATAACATTTCTTGGTGTTGTCTGTTGGGGATTAAATACAGGGGGTGATCTGTGGATTCTTTCAATCTCTGCTTTCCCCTCTTGTCCTAGGATCTCGGGACAGTTTTCCTGGATAATTTCCTCTAGTATTATGTTCAGGCTTTTTGTTGTTGTTGTTGTGGTCTTCTGGTAGTCCAATTATTCTTAAATTGTCTCTTCTTGAACGATTTTCTAAATCCTCTGTTTTGTGAATGAGATGCTTCACATTTTCCTCAATTTTTTCATTCTTTTTGTTTTGTTTTATAGTGTCCTGCTGCCTTGTGAGGTCACTTGATTCTAGTTGTTGTATTCTGGTTCTTAAAGATTAGATTTCATCTCTGGCTTTTTGGTCGACTTTTTCCTCCTGGTCTGATTTTCTTTGAAGATCGTCTTTCATCCTCTTTACCTCATCTTTCATCTCCTTTGCCTCATTTTCCAGCTGGTTGATTTTGGCTTTCAATACACTATTTTCTTGTTTTAGTTCAAGTGCCTCTGTTTCCAGATGAATTATCTTAAATTTTAAGTTCTTTTTCCAATTGTCTTCAGCCTCTCTTAGTTGTGTTTTGAGTTCTTCCACAGCCTGTATCCAATTCGCTGGGATTTCTGGTTTATCGTTTGCTGATCTCTCCCCCTCTGTTCCATTTGCTGAGTAGTAGCTGTCTATTGTTGTTTTTTTCTTCTTTTTCTGTTGTTTGCTCAAATTCACCCCATCTTTACTCCCTGTATTTGTCTGTGCTCTTGTTCCTCTCATTTTCTTTGTTTTTTGGGGATGTCTATCAGTCCCCCCTCTTGGAGCTTTAAGAGAAGATCTCTTGGTGTAGTCTCTGGGGGTGGGGTTGTTGGGGGTTTGAGCTTCCCTGACCTCTGGAGGCTTTTGATTGGCTTAAAGTCCAGCAGTCAATGAGGATGGGTGGGGAGCCTGGGCTTCCCTGCATTCTGGAAACTTTTGATGGAATTATATTTAGCTGGTTCTTTCAGAAGACTCTGCTCTCTAAGGGGCGAGGGGTCATGGCCTCCCTGGGCTCTGAGGGCTCCTGATGGGATTAGGTTCAGCTGGTGTGGGCCAAATGATCCTGGATCCCCCCCCAAGAAAGAAAGAAAGAAAGAAAGAAAGAAAGAAAGAAAGAAAGAAAGAAAGAAAGAAAGAAAGAAAGAAAGAAAGAAAGAAAGAAAGAAAGAAAGAAAGAAAGAAAGAAAGAAAGAAAGAAAGAAAGAAAGAAAGAAAGAAAGAAAGAAAGAAAGAAAGAAAGAAAGAAAGAAAGAAAGAAAGAAAGAAAGAAAGAAAGAAAGAAAGAAAGAAAGAAAGAAAGAAAGAAAAACAACCTCCTCCTCCACAATCTGTGTTGAATGCCCGGAGACTGGCCCAGGTTATTTTCAAGGTAGGCTCTTTGGATCAACCCCTTTGCCGGCCCTAAGAGTTCTCTCTTTTCAGTAGCTCTGAGGGCTCCTGATGGGATTGGGTTCAGCTGGTGCCCTAAAGCTGTGGCCTCCCTTGAGACTCAGTTGGAAGGACTCAGCCAGGGGGCTACAGGCTTCCCCCTTCTCTCTATGTTTCCCTGCCATCTGTGTTGGGCATCCCGGAGACTGGCTCATGTTGCTTTCAAGGTGAGTCCTTCAAAATAGCCAGCCCTAGGGCCCTTTTGCCAGCCCTGAAGTTCCCGCTGCTCCAGTGGGCTCAGCACTCTGGGTTGGGGGAGGATGGGTCCTGGGATCTTCCTTCTTCCTGCCCCTTAGATCCAAGTGATCTAGGGTTTTGGCTTTTGGGGGGCCGTACCTTTTGATCCAGGTCCGGGAGGAGGGTTCCCCGGGTCTGTCCTGTTGTTCAGCTTGAATTTCGGTGTCCTAGGAGCACTCAGTTTGCGATCGGTAAGGAAGGGTTTCTGAGTTCTGAACTTTCGCAGCTTCTAAGCTGCCATCTTCTGGATATATTGGTTTTGTTTGTACAAAACCCTTTTAATGTAATCAAAATTATTTATTTTACATTTTGTAATTTTTTCTAACTCTTGCTTGGTCCTAAAATCTTTCCTTTTCCAAAGATCTGACAAGTATACTATTCTGTGTTCACCTAATTTACTTATAGTCTCCTTTTTTATATTCAAGTCATTCACCCATTCTGAGTTTATCTTGGTGTAGGGTGTGAGATGCTGATCTAAACCTAATCTCTTCCATACTGTTTTCCATTTTTCCCAGTAGTTTTTGTCATCTCATCAAGTTTTATATTGTTTCTCTTCATTTTACAGCAATTATTCATAGATTTATGAACTCATTTACTAGATCTGAAGGCTGTATTTCCTTCTTCTTTTAATGTTTTCCCATTGGTCTATCTGTTTATGTTCAAGATCTTTGAATTTTCTTTTTTTCTAAATCTCTGGTAATTTTAGTCCCTGTCTATTCCCCCCCGCCCCCAATACACAAACTAATTTTTTTTTCCCTGTTGCTCACTTTTCCCTCCATTCTTATAATTTCCTTGAGGACTGAATCTCAAAGCCTCTCACTTTCCTCTCACACTGGGAAGTTCACAGTTCATCGCCCTATATCTTTACCCCCATGTGACTTTGAGACACATCCTAGCTGGATACCAAGTTCTTTCCCTCAGGTTTCTTAGAGTGCTACACAGTTCTATTACCCCACATACACTTTGTGTCCTTTACCACTACCATATGATTTTCAGTTCTCTGACTACCTGGTACTGTAGAACTGACATATTTGGAGCTCTGAGGTTGATTTCTGAAGTTTGAGTCTCTGAGATTTTGAGAAAATGAGGGATTCTGTTTTAAGACAATATACATGTCCTACCCCTTTTCCTCTGTTCTTCTACTTTTCTGTAGAGGTTTTGTGCAGTACAGAATGATGTTGTGGTGGCACTGACTATCTGTCTTGGCCATAGCTAATTTCCAGAATCCAGAGCCCTAAACTCCAAGCCAATAGAAAGAAGGAGGAGTAAGAGGATGGGGTTGGGTTTTGTTATAAACCCATGTTTAATTCCTTGATTGGAAAGCGAAGCTTTGTTAACACGAAGATAGGGAGGTGAGATTGAGTGAGCGCAGGGAATGTGTCATTCATGTTTCTGAACCTTCTTTTGGATTCTAAGTGACTTAGGAAATGCACATAGATTAAGTTGCTTCATCTCCGGAACATAATTTCTATTTTAGAAAGGTTGGGATGATTCTAGGCCTCCCTCAAGTCGGTCACATAAACCAGAAATCTGAGTTGATTTTTAAAATAGCATATTCTTAAGCCTTTTGTGGATACTGCTAAGTTAGCATTTCATCTTCACCTTGGCTCTGCATTGTCTAAACAATTCCCTCCCAGTACTGGGAGGCTTTATTTCATACATCATCAAGGCCAATAATTGAACTCCTCTTATGAGACTTTATTCTCTCCAAGTGCTGAAGTTGTTGCCCCTTGGGGTCATCCCAAAGTTCAACAAGGTCAGCCAGTACTGACAGAGGACATAGGATCTCCTAATTTCTTAAACTCAAGGTTTTTTTTCCCCACAATTAAAAGTGTCCGTCTCATCAGTGACACATGTAAAACCTAGAGGAATTGCATGTTGGCTATGGGAGGGGGCTTGGTGGAGGGGAAGGAAAGAACATGAATCTTGTAACCATAGAAAAATATTCTCAGTTAATTAATTAAATAAAATTTTCAAAAAAATTAAAAGTGTCCATCTCATAATCAGTGGTCTTTCCTCTAGGGCTTTGAGATCCAGGGTCAAGACTATCTAAGCCAGATGTGTCAAATATGTGACCTGTGGATTTCACTGTAACACATGCCAGAGAATCCTGAAACAGCCTAAAACGTAATTAGAAACTTTTAAAGAAAATTAATAAAATTGCAATAAAGCACAGATAATGTTAATTTGTGGTTTCCTAAGCCAATATGCAGCTTGAAGGGATCCTGATATGTGGTTTAGTGGCCCCCATTTATATTTGAGTTTCACACCATTGATCTAAACCAAAGTATCTTTTTTAGCTATCATGTGCTCAAAGTTCACCATTTCTACAAGGGCAGTGGAGGCACCCATCTCTAGAGGGAAAGATTTGCAGAGTTCTAGCTCTTTGGACAGAAAAGAAAAGAGAGAACTAGCTAGTGAAATCACTTTCTTCAAGGTGTGGGTTCCTTGACTCAGTAGACAGCCTGTTTGATGCAGACAGACCTTGTCATTATCATAGAACCAAAGACCAATAAAGTTGTCCCCAAAGTACTCAATTAACCATTCATAGCAGGGTCAGGGCAAATGTCTGGCCAGAAAAAGGCAATGCATCTCAGCACATGCACCATGACATGTACTCTATCTAACCCAACCCCAACTATGCTATTTCCATTTGGGAGTAGTTAGGGAATTGGTCATTTTAGCTTAGGTAATGCCAATTCTAACTCTTGGGCCTGGTTGGCCATTCTTTTAAGTAGTGCCCTTCTTTGGATATTTGCCAGTTCCTTCACATCTCAAACTCTGGAAAGCAAAGAGAAGAGAGGGCTCAGATAAGGGCCTCACAAATTTTAAGTGGATTGAAAAAATTTCCTATGGGCTTTTGAATATTTCATTCTTGTTAGAGAGCAACAGTTCCATGTTAGTATTTGTAAGACTCTTTTACAATAATTGGTTCATTTTAAGTCTAGAAAGCAGCATAAAAGCTTTTAACATTCAAATGATTTCCTTATGTTTGGCTTTTAGAGATTATGAGAAGTTATGAGTTCAATCACAATTGTTCCCAATCCCTGGTTATGAAAATTCCTGACATGTAAGTTGAGGTTGGACCCTCTGCCTAACTTTACATTTATATCTCCACTTGGCACCTAGATACCTTCTACTTGAGGTCAAATTGAGTTAACACTTGAGTAATTAAACACATTGTGTTGTTTTTTTGTTTGTTTGTTTTTTAATTTTTTATAAAACCCTTACCTTCTGTCTTGGACTCAATACTGTGTAAGAGCTAGGCAATGGGGGTTAAGTGACTTGCCCAGGATCACACAGCTGAGAAGTATCTGAGGTAAGATTTGAACCCTGGACCTCCCATCTCTGGGCCTGACTCTCAATCCACTGAGCTACCCAACTGCCCCCAAATACATTATGCTATAGTGTCTGTGGATAAACAAACAATACTAGTGGAAGTTGGGGAAAAAGACAATTTTGCTCAGGATTTCCCTCAACCTCTATGTTCTGGTCTATATAAATACCTATAAAGCCAGTGAACGTCTTTAATATTTGAAATAAGCTGAAAGCATTGGTTATGGGAATAAAAAGGTAAATCTGAGAGCTATTTTAAATGAAAGGAGAAAAGACAAAAAAAATAGATGACTTTCTAAGATCAGAAAAGTAGAAAAGAGGAAAACTAGAATTTGAAATCTGGTCATCTAATTCTAAATCTAATTCTAAAAGTATTAATGGTTGGATAAGATATAGAAAAAGCATGTGCAGAACACATACATTATAAAAGATTTGAGCAGAGGATTCCTAGGGAGCTTCCTAAAATCATTGCCTCCACTTCCTTGCTACCTACTCAGTCCTCAATCCTTTATAATCTGACTTCTTTCACTAGCACTTAACTGAATCTATTGTCTCTAAGGTCCGCAATGATGCCTTTATTGTTGAATCTTGTTTCATTTTTTTTTATTCCTTCTTGACTTCTCTGCAATACTTAATGTAGTCAGTCATCTCCTACTTCTGGATAGTCTGTTCTCTTTGCGTTGTCATGACATTTTTCCATCATCAGTTTTCTTCCTACCTGTCTGAATGAATCTTCTAAGTCATCATCTATAGAAAACATTTTTGGCATGAAAGTTCTGACATGGGTTACTGTCTCTCTTAGCAATCACATTAACTCCAATAGATTTAACTATTATTTTTATAAAATCTATATATCCAGCCCTCATTTCTTTCCTGAAGTCAATTTCTCTTTCATCTGTTTCTATTTTCCTCAGCCATATCAACCCCAATCTTGGTATTCCATATAGGCACAAAATGATATATATAAAACATAACTCATATTTCCCCCTAGATTTATCCTCTTCTCAATTTCCATATTTCTTTTCAGGTCATCACCATTTTTCTAGTCACCCAAGTTTGTAACTAAAGTTATTATTAACTCTTCCTAAGCTCAAAACCTCCATTTCTAAAATGTTTCCAAATCTTGTTGCTTCTTTGTTGATATCTCTCACAACTATAGACCAGTCAGCATCCATTATGCACCTTCTGTAAGCTAGTTAAGTGTGCTAAGTGCTGGGGGTACAAAAAAAAAATGAAGCCATTTTTACCCTCAACCAGACACAACCTGTCTATAAACACTTCCTACATGCCAGGTACTCTGCTAAGTGCTAGAGATAAAAAGAAAAGTAAAAGACAGTACCATTTCTCAAGGGGTTCACAGTCTAATGGGGAAGTGACATGTAAACAACTACATACAAACAAGTTATAAGCATCATAAATGGGGACAACCAATAGAGGGAAGGCATTAGAACTAAAATGGATGAGGAAAGATTTCTTGTAGAAGATGAGATATGATCAAATGTAATAGACTTTTCTACCAGCAGCAAAGCAATGACCCAGAACAATCCAAAGGAACTTGTGAGAAAGAATGCTATCCACACCGAGAGAAAGAACTGTGGGAGCAGAAATGCAGGGAAAAAAAAAAACATAGGATACATCACGTAGTGCGATGGGGATATGAGTAGGGTTCTGATGTTAAAAGATCACTCTACTGAAAATATGAATGACATGGAAATAGGTTTTAAACAATGATACATGTATAATGCAGTGAAACTGCTTGTTGGCTTTGAGAGGGTGGAGGAGAGAGCAGGAGAGGGGGTATGAATCATGTTACATGGAAAAATACTCTATTTTTTATTTGGAAAAATTGTATTTAGTTAATTAATTTAGAATATTTTGCCATGATTACAAGATTCATGTTCTTTCGCCCTCCTCCCTCAACCCCCTCCCATAGCTGACACACAATTTCATTGGGTTTTACATGTGTCATTGATCAAGGCCTATTTCCATATTATTGATATTTGGACCAGGGTGATCATTTAGAGTCTACATCCCCAATCATGTCCCCATTGAACTATGTGATCAAGCAAGCTTTTCTTTGGTGTTTCTGCTACCACAGTTCATCCTCTCAATGTGGATAGTGTTCTTCATAAGTCCTTCAGAATTGTTCTGGATCATTGCATTGCTGCTAGCAGAGAAGTCTATTATAATCTATTGTGCCACAGTGTATCAGTCTGTGTGTACAATGTTCTCCTGGTTCTGCTCCTTTCACTCTGCATCAATTCCTAGAGGTTGTTCCAGTTGCCATGGAATTCCCCTGGTTCATTATTCCTTTGAGCACAATAGTATTCCAGCACCAACATATACCACAATTTTTTCAGCCATTCCCCAATTATAGGGCATCCCTTCCTTTTCCATTTTTTTTTTGCCACAACAAACTGTATGGCTATGAATATTCTTGTACAAGTCTTTTTCCTTATTATCTCTTTTGGGTACAAACCCAGCAGTGCTATGGCTGGATCAAAGGGCAGACAGTCTTTTAGCACCCTTTGGGCATAGCATGGGAAAATATTCTAAATAAAAATTTAAAAAGGTGAGATTTGAGCCTGGGCTTGAAAGAAATCACACAAGCCAGGAGGCAGAAATGAGGAGAAAGAACATCTCAGTCATAGGAGACAGAAGTGAAAATGCCAGAGATGGGAAATGTCTCTTTTGAGGGAGCAGCACTGAATCTAGTGCCACTGAATCAAAGATTACATCATGGGGCATAAAGTGTAAGAATATTAGAGAAGTAGATGGGGTATGTTAAAAAAGACTTCATGTCTTTCCTCATAGGATAGAATCCTGTAGTAGACAAGTATAGGAATAAGGAATTTAGGGATTGCTGTAGCTGGCAGTCATTGTAGAGAAAAGGAAGCAATCTTGTGGACAATTCTAGATGGAGGAAACCATTTAATGGTCTCAGTTCTTGAATTTCAAAACCACCCAAAGGTCCGGAAATCTGTCATAGTCATTCTGTGTTGCCCAGATGCCATAATTATTTTTCTCTCTTTGATGTGAAATATAAGCAGTAGCGATCAGAAACATATTCTGATGTCTTTAGAATATACCAAGGACCAACTTCTTGCAATGAGGGTTCAACTGAGATTAGATACCTGAAGTTTGTAGTGCACCAATTAGAATGATTGCATGACTTTCTCCATCTCCATTCAACAATACCCAAATATAAATAAAGGAGTCAGGTGGTAGGAATTCTCCAGGGTTGATGCTTGATAAATTATGAACAGTAAAAACAAGGGATCATGAGATTCAAGAGATAAGGACATTAGAGAAAGGAACCTGTTCTTTAAAAAGTTGAGATTGAGTAGAAAGGACAGTACAGCCAGAAAAGGGGTAGAAACTTTTCAAAATACTAAAAGGTTAGCCACTCAATCAGAAAACAATATGAACTTACAATTTGTGAGACACTGTCCTAAGTGCTTGGGATATAACAAAAACTTAAGGAGTCCCTACACTCAAGCTATTCATGTTCTGATGAGGGAGGTACCATGCAAAAACCTTTCAAGGATGCTCACACATTACTCCCCATCATATACTTTGCATTCCAACCAAACTGGCCTACTTTCTCTCCTCTTACATGAAATTTCATCCTCCATTTTTGTATCTTTGTACAGACTGGAAAGTTGGATCTCGAATGCTCTTCTTTCTCATTTCCACTGCTCAGAACACCAAGTTCCTCACTTTCTTTAAGACTCAGCTATAGTGCTATTTTCTCCAAGAGGCTTGACAAAACAAATGACCATTGATGAAGAAATGGCTAAGCAAAATGTGGGGCATAAATGTGATGGGATATTACAGTGCTATGAGAGATGATGACATCGATAGATACAGAGAAGTATAAGGAGATTTATATGAACTGATACAAAGTGAACTAAAAAAAACAACTAGGAAAAACAATATGCACTAGGACCATAACTATTTAAATGAAAAGAATAATAATAAAAAACTAAAATGATATCCTATCGATTTACGTAGTGTGTAATTATGGTGCCCAAGCTTGAAACCAAAGAAGAGATGAAAAGGCACCACTACCTTCTTTGCAGAGATGGAGGAGAGGGCAATGAATGAGGTGTGGAACCATGTATGTTTTGTTAGACTATTTCAATATATGATTAATGTTAGTACTTTACCCTCTTTTTAATTCTTCATTATAAGGGATAACTTCTTGGAATCAAGAAAAGGAAGTGAAACATTGAGAAATGCAGATGATACAAAAATAAACTTTGTCACTAAAATATTATTTTTAAAAAACAGACCTTTTTTGATTCTCCAGTTCTAAGTTCCCTCTATTCAATGGTCATTTATTCTGTATATATGTTGCATTTGATTATCTATGAATATGTTTCATCACAGAACACAGAAGTAAAATATAAGCTGCTACAAAGTAGGAAGTGTTTGGATTTTGTCTAGTGCCTAGCACTAAATGCCTTTTGATTGTTCAACAGTGTCTGGAAAGAAAATCAAAATCAAGGAAAATTTAATGTTTTTGTTGTAGTGAAAGAAGAGACCAGAATGTGGCTTAACAGCATAAGTAAAGGAGCCTATGGATTCACTATCAAATGACATAATTAATATGTAAGGGGCGTTGTAAATTACAAAGTAAAAAAAATAAAGTTATGCATATGGCTTATAACTGCATAAAAAGAAAAAAAGTAAGCAGAGTCAAAGGAGGAGGCCTGTTTAGACCAGCCTGGCTTGAGAAACCAAACAAAAGAGCATGTGTATTTGTTGTTTATTGATTCATTTGAGTCTACCTTGTGAAAAACTAAAGGTTTGGGAAAACATTTTGCTCCTTATTTTTTCTCATTTGATTTTTTATTTTTGCTGCTAATGGTTATTAAATTTATAATGAGATATTACACATACAAAAAAAACCATAATGAAGCAACTACATAAATGCCATCTGTGATTATTATTCTTCCTCTAAAGTCTTGCTTCTAGTGCCTCATTGTAGTGTGAAGGTGACCCTGGATTCTCAAAGGCTATTCCAAGGGAGTACAAGTCCTGGAAGCTTCTACCAAACTGAAGTCTCCATATCTGTTGTCTAAGAACTAACCCAGTTAAATTCAGAAAGATTTGCTATCAATTTGGCCTCAAGAGGATAGATCTATTGGTCACAGCAACTGTGGGAGACCTTCCCCTAAATTACTGAGAGTTTGTGTTGTGTATATGGAGGGAGTAGCTATAATGATGAAATTATAGATCCTTTTAGTATCCAACAAATATTATTGTTTTGTTGTTATTACCCTTTTTCTTTCTAGGATGCTAGGTGGTACAATGTATAGAATGCTGGAGTTAGGAAAAGTTCTGGCCTCAGACACTTACTAGTTGTGTGATCCTGAGCAAATCACTTAACCCCATTTGTTTCAGTTTCTTCATCTATAAAATGAGCTGAAGAAGGAAATGACAAAACCATTCCAACATGTTGGTCAAGAAAATAGGCATACCGAATCAGACACAATTGAAACAACTGAACAATACCAGAAAAATTATTATCTCTATCACTTTGTAAACTGATATAATGATATGCTGCATTTTGACAAAATGCCTTAGGAGAAAAGGGGACTTTGCCTTGTTATCTTAACGTATTGGGTGACAGCCCACAATTCTGACCTATAGCAGAACATGAGAGGATTAAGTGAAGCCGCATAATCTCATAATTAAAGAACTACTACAGTTTCATTCTTGTCTGTAACTCGATATTTCAATATAGCCTCTGCTGAGCCTAGCCAGTTCTACCATTCACGCATGTATTTGTCTTTCACTCACATGAACCCACTAAAGACAGAAATGGTCAACAGGAATGAGATGTGGGATGAGAAGAACCTTATCTCAAACACATCCATTGTGCTGGCTTGCTTTGCTTAACTGAACCTCTTTGAAACATGGGAGAGGAGAATGAATGGGAACACTGGGAAGTGAAAGCAATGCTTTGAAAAATCAATAAAGCATATATCTACATACATAAAAGGAAATATATGCATACATAAAGATAAGAACAAGCACAGTATGCTTTTCCATGGTCACACAACTCCTTTTATTTCGTGTAACAAGGAGGTTTGCAGTTTGTGCTCATTATATTCTAGTACCTCGGAAAAAAAATTCAGAGAAGAATCATTATTTCCATCATAACTCCCCACAATCAATAAAATCATATTTGTGCTAGACTTTTCTGGATTTAATAAAGGTAGTCAGCTTTGTATTCTATGTAGGTATCTGTCTTTGACAGTTTCTTTGGCAACAGTCCAGGAGATCAAAACCAATGATTGATCTGACTTTCAGTAGAAGTGATCACTGATCTCATCCCCAAATACCTGAAGCTGTGGAAATTGACAGGCTCTTCAAGCTATGTACCTCCCAAGTATTTCCAGCAGATGGCAGGTACAGCACTGCAAACCTCTCATCAAGAAGAGCAATTCAGTATCTTTTTTTTAAAGAGTGTGTTACTATGTTTTAAATCCTAAGGAGAAAAGAAAAAACCCAAACTTCTGTTTATTATGAATCTAGATTCCTATTACCATATAAACATCTTTTTATTTTTATCTTCCACTAAAAATACAAATGTAACAAATGAAAATATGTCTTTATCAGAGAATGCCCATGATTCCAGATTGCAAATTAAGCATTTAAACAGTGAATAATATAATCACCATGTTATAGATGTTAATTAAAGTGCTTAGTGAACAAAGATACATTTTGCAATTTTTAAATATAATATTTTGGGGGATGAGAAACCATTGTTGCACTGAGATTGTTGTTTAATATGCTTCCATTTACATTTTACTTATTTTTTTCTGGATTCATACATGTCAGTGATGAAAAAGACCCAGTCAATCTCTTCATCTCTGTAATTGCTTTGTATAAGATATTTTCTGGTGCTTCCTTCAGTTTTCTATAGGGATACATCTATAAAGGGAAAACATAGCCTGGTATTTGGAACTATTTGCTTCTTTATGGTTATCTGTACACAGAAATAAAGGCTAATACTTAAAGAATAATAAATGCTAGGTTCCTTAAAAGTGGAAAACTGAAAGAAGTCACTTAGACCATTTATACCAAGCCACCCCCTACCAGTGAAGATTATTTGCCTGAACTGAGATGGATGTGAGCTTTCCCAAGTAACCTGTTAAATATTCCTTTACACACACACAAAATGTTTTACACAGGAAATGTGTGCATGTGCATACTAAAACAGCTTAAGGGCCCCTTAACTAAGAAAACACTTTCCAAATCATTCAAAACACGTTCACCTTTAGTACATAGTCAGACATACTGATTTTCCCCTGAAGAAATCATCGTCTTGGTGTCATGTCTGAGACTTTCTTTACTTGTCAATCATTTCATTCTGGTTTGGAGTTTTAAAAATATCTCTATTTTAGCATTTTGAAAGAGCTGATGTCATTGGTATGTACATGCCCTCTAATGATACAAATCACATCCTTTCCATGACTTTCATTCTTGAATATTCCTAACGGAGTTTTTCTATAAATCTTCCATGGTGACTCAAGGTCACTTCAGATCTGACAAGGTCTTAGGAAGATCTCAAACTTAATCAGCATTGTGATAAAGTAGAATGAGCTTAAGACTTAGGGTGATGTGGGGCAACTGGTTAGCTCAGTGGATTGAGAGCCAGGCCTAGAGATGGAAGGTCCTAGGTTCAAATGTGGTCTCAGACACTTCCCAGCTGTGACCCTGGGCAAGTCACTTAACCCCCATTGCCTAGCCTTTAGCACTCCTCTGCCTTGGATCCAATACACAGTATTGATTCCAAGATAGAAGGTAAGGGTTAAAAAAAAAAAGATTTAGAGTGATGATCTTGGGGTCAAATCCCAGGTCTGCCAGCTACTGTATTTGTGACACCTTGGGCAAGTCATTGAATTTATATGGGGTTCCGTTTCTTATTAGTAAAATGAAAGGGTTAAACAAAATGATCCCCAGGTCTCTTCCATCTCTAGATTCATAGTCCTTTGAACTATTTAAAAATTGATTCACTTTCCAAACTTCAGATTTTTTTCTATCAAAAATATCAATATTCTCAAACCTTACACATTATACAGCATGCAATTTTATAACATGCTTGTCATGAAACACTATTATAGACATCTATATCTATGTTCAATTACCCTCCTTGACAAGGTAGGCTGTCAATTATCTTTACCAATGATCCGTAATGAGCACTGAGGTACATATACTCTCCTGGAAACAATAACAGTATTCTTGAACCACGCATCTATTAAAGACTTAACGTACATGCAGATATTAGGGAAAACTTTATACTTTCCAATCTGTTAAGAATCAGTATTCTTTACACATACAGATTTTTTGGAAGAAAAACTAAGTGAACTACATTATTTCTTTAATAGATAATTTTAAGAGAGAGAGATGTTTGCTATTCAGTCATTTCAGTTATGTCTGACTCTTTGTGACCTCAATTAGTTTTCTTGGCAAAGATACTGGAATAGCTTGCTATTTTCTTCTCTAGCTCTTTTTACATATGAAGAAACATGGTTAAATGACTTGCCCAGGATCATACAGCTACTAAAGTATCTGAGGTCATATATGAACTCAGGAAGATGTCTTTCTGACTCCAGGCCTAACATTTTATCCACTTCACTATCTAGCTACCACAAAAAAGATGTTTAGTTGGACCTGTCAAGCCTATATATGATCAAGGAAATCCCTAGCATAGTATACAAATACAGATATATAGAATGCAGGAATATATGATACATTTTTGCATGATAAAAGTAAAATTCTTAATAATAATTCCAAAACATGAGAATTATTTCTGGAGAGATGATGATGATGATAAATAATTCTTATTTGACTTACCTTAAAACAAAGCCATATGGTTCTTTCAACTTCTATGAGAGCATGAAAGAGAAGGAAAAAGACTGATAATCACTCTTCCACAAGAGACTGCCTGATCTGCTTGAATGGGGTCCATGGAGACAAGACCATCCCACAGAGCATTTGTGCTGCTGAATTTACAGGTTGGTCTCTTCTGATGAGTTCCATGATAGGGCCTCTTCCAGTGGTAGATGTGTTCTGGACCTTTGTTGAAAAGGGCCTGTAGAACCCAAAATTCTTGATTTGGTCCTTGAGTCCCCATTGTTATGAACTATGTTGAAGATGATTGCCAAATGAGCAGGAGGACTCTCAGGACTAGGGGGAGTGATTCTATTCCTTCCTCATTCTAGTCTGTCACTTGAAACCCAATCAGCTTATCTATTAGGCTTCCAATGAAGACAGAGAAGGGAACCTCTCTTCTCTCCCCACCATAGCAATGGATTGCCTATATTATATGTCAGAGAACCCGAGAACTTGCTTATTCTCATCTTTGAGTCCCTGACTGTCTCCTCAGTTTTGTGTTTCTTTCTCTGAGCACAGGTGATAGAATAATTGTGCTAAGATCATTGTTTCCAGCTTTGGTGACCACCTTAAGATGTTAGGAATTCTTGAGTGATGGCTGGCAGCAAGAGATACTTTTGCTAACTGTACAATTCTCAGAGGAGATGACTATTACCAAGATATTTGTACAAGAAATTGTTTTTTGTTGTTAGTCCTGTTTGTCTGTTTGTGATTCCATTTGGGATTTTCTTTCATAACTTCTGGAGTGGTGTGACATTTCCTTATCTAGCTCATTCTACAGATAAGGAACTCAGGACAGGTTCTCACACAGTATCCCTTCAAATACTTGAACATCAATATCATGATTCCCCTGAATCATCTTTTCTCTTGTTTAAGGTACTCAGGTGATTGAGGGGATCTTCCTAGAACACAGACTCAAGTCCTTTCACCATCCTGATTATCCTCTGAACAGTCTTCATCTCTCCAATGTGCTTCTTAAACTATGACATTAAGAACAACACATGATATTCCACATTAGTTCTAATGAGGGTAAAATACAATGGCACTGCCATCTTACTATTTCAAGAATTTATGCTCCTTCTAATCTAACTCAGTTTTTTTTCCAATATCTCACCCCACTGCTGATTCCTATTAAGCTTGCATTCCACTAAACTCCTTCATTCTTTCTGATCAACTGCTTTCTAACCAGGGATCCACCATTTCATAATTGTGAAGTTTCTTTTTGTGCCCAAATACAAGACTTACTTCAACCTTACAAGACTCAGCTTGATAGCTCTAGATTGTCAAGAACATTTTGGTTCCTGATAAGAATTCCTTAGCTGATTTTGAGAAAAAAATAGATTATAAGCAGGACTACTGGTCAGGAAGCCATTTTAACCATATGTATAAGAGAAGATGAAGATTTGAACCGGAGCGGTTGTGTTAAAAGTAGAAGAGAACTGATGAATGCTAGAGACTTAGGAAGAGAAAAATGAACAGGGCTTCAATTTGTTACTTTTCTTATGTAGGCATGACCATAGAATTATGATATCCTGGTGGAGCACCATAAATTATCTTATTTTCCTTTCTTTATCCAGAAAAAAAAGTTAACAGAATGACTTTTGAAAAACCTCTAAATTGAAGGGATAGTTGATATATAGTTTTCTTCACTACAGAAGTTCCTAACTCACACAGAAATACAGGAGGAAAAAAAAAGGAGGAGAAGACAGGTTGACAAGCAGCAATATCCATATTCTTCCCAAACCAGGGTCTGAACTAGTTATTCAAAATGTCATTCCCCCATAAGTTTCTAGATCATACATACCAGACAAAGCTGGATTCTTCACCTTGTTTCTGGCTAGGTCCTAAGAAGTACACCAAATGGGGCAACTAGGTTGAGAGCTGAACCTAAAGACAGGCAGTCTGGAATTCAAATCTGGTCACAGACACTTCCTAGTTGTATGTCCCTGGGCAAGTCACTTAACCCCCATTGCCTAGCACTTACTGCTTTTCTGTCTTGGAACCAATACACAGTATTGATTCTAAGATGGAAGGTAAGAGCTTTTTTTTTGTTTTTTCAAAGAAGTACACATAACTTTCTAATGCCCGAGTTTCTTTCAGTTCAATCCAGGGTTTAAAATGTAAAGATTATTCTCATATACAATTGCAATTTGTATTGTATTGTATATTCTCATATACAATTTGAGCACTTCTTTAAAATGACTTGTGACTTTTTTACCTTCAACCTTCTTTGATAGTTAGATTTTAGATTAGAATATATCTGTTGAATGGGCAGAAAATTAAAACTCTACAAAATTAAAGCTAGGCGGTTGGTGAATTGCCTTTTCTAGTAAGATGTAAGCCTGAGACTTTTTAGCAGGAAGAGTCTTTATTACTAGGTTGAGTTCACACTTCAAGTTAATCATTTACAAAGGAGCTCTATTGGATCCATCCAAATCCCAGAATCACAATTCTAATACTTGAACATAGATATATGTTTCCCCTGAATTTTCTTGGTTAAAGTACTCAGTTGATTGAGGGGATTCTCCTAGAATAAGTAGAGAATAAGGAAGACATGATTCCCTGGAGACTAGTGATCAGACTCTGAATGCTGTATGCAGCATCTACTTCCCTGGTCAATTGCCAGGTGAACTCTAAAGTCCAAGTATCAGTTACTTAACTAGCATCACCCGAAGCTCCCTAATTAGTCCAGGATGCCCACAAATTCATTAAGAAATATTTCTGCTTATGCTGCATCTCTCATTCTGATATATCTGGAATGCCTGGGAAATTAATGCCAACTAGCTTAGTATGTCTTCCACAAAGCAGTTAGCTCTTTTTATAAAATGTTTTACTGAAGTGGGATGATTAAATTATTTGGCAATGTGGTTCCTTTAATCTTCAGAGATTTCAGAAACTACATATGCTCTTATACTTTCACTACCTTCAGGGTAGAGACATACAAGGAAATGCTCAAGAAAAGACAAATCTTCCTAAGTAGTTGTCATACCAGAAAGGGAGATTCCACAACTTATCCTCAAAATCTAGCATACTGTTCAAATAGCCCTAATTGTTAGAAAGTTTTCCATTAATGTTAATTGACTCTTCTGGGGGCAACATATAAAGTTTTACCTCTTTTATGTTTAGAAAGCTGACGACAGAAATACTTGGATAAGGCTAAGATACTGAAAAGGAGAGGTTAGATTCAGACTAGGAAAATAAAATAATGTGAATTGAGATCTTGAAATGCCAATAAAGAAATTTCTTAAGAGTGGATTTTGTTAGAAAAAGAAGCTTAAATGTTTGCTTGAATGTTTGAGAGCAGGGAAATATCTACATAGACTGTGCACAATCTGTTTCAGAGAATGAATGGTTAGAGAAATTCTATAAGAAATGCATAGGATCCTTCAAATTAAATTAACAGCTATTTACATGTTTGGTGATTTCAAATCAATGTTGGGGAGAGGCAAGAATGGTGAAAAATGTTTTAAAATATGGCTCAGTATTAAAGAATGAGAAAACCAATGGCTCATAGATAACAAAGCTATCAAAGTAGAAGGCAGGGGTTATAATACTGAGCTTTAGAAATGCAATAGAGAAGGTGTACTTCATGGCTCCAGAGGACAGTTTAATATTAACAACTGCCTTTAAGCCTAGAATTGCCTTCAAATGTCAATTAAGGAAAATTACTGGTCATTTGGCTCTGTCTACCTTTTTTTTTCCTGTTTCAAAAACATGCAAATAAGTCACTAAAATGTGGCATTTGTGTCAACAACATAAAGATAACATTCAAGTATTATTGGAACTTGTCTTTACTTAATAATTCACCTTATAGTCAAACATTCATTAACCTAAATCAAAACAACAATTTGGTTTGAAATCCCATATCATTAACACATTTAAAATGCATGTATAGTTCTTAATTGACATTCCAGCAGGTAAACATTAACCCAAACAATATTATAAGCAACTAGTCTTAGACTCCTTTTACATTCTATTTTCTGCATTTTCAATAACTTGTTTGTATGTCAGTATCACGTGGTTGTTTAAAAATTAGAGTAAAATAAAGATTTGGTCTTAATGGTGGCTATCCATTATAAGAACTCAATCATTCCATTTGATTTAAAATTGTATCTTTGCCATGATTTTCTCTTCCCTTTCACCTTGAAGAAATTTGTTTATTTTTAACATTCATTAAACTTTTTTTGAGTCCCATATTCTCTCCTTCCTTTCAGGTCCCACTCCAATCATAAAGAAGTCAAGGAATATGATATCCATCATACAGATGAAGTCATGCAAAACAGTTCCATCTTCTCTGTGTTGAAAATAAAGACAAGTAAAATAAAGTGAAAAAGCATGCTCAAGTTCATCAGTTCTTACTCTGGAATATGATAGAATTTTTCATCATGAGCCTTAGAGTTGTCTTGAATCACTGTATTGATCAGAGTAGCTAAGTTTTTAAGTTTATCATCACTGTAACACTGCTGTTGCTATAAACCATATTCCCTTGGTTTTGTTCACTTCACCTTGTTTCTATTCAATATAACCCTACCTAGGCTTTTCTGAAACCATCAAAATTGTATACCACAACTTACTTAGTTGATGGACATCTCCTCAATTTCCAATTCTTTGCCACCTTAAAAAGAGCTGCTATAAATATCTTTGTACATATAGGTTCATTTACCTTTTTGTTGATCTCTTTGGGCTACAGACCTAGTAGTAATATTTCTGGGTCAAAGAGTATGCATAGTTTCATAGCATTATGGGCATATTTCCAAATTGTTTTTCAGAATGATTGGACCACTTCACAACTCCACCAATAGTGTGTTAATGTCCCTATTTTTCCATGTCTTCTCTAACATTTGTCATCCTCTTTTTCCATCATGTTAAATGATCTGAAAGATGTAAGGTGGTATCTGAGTTTTTTAAATTTGCATTTCTCTAATTACTAGTGATAGAATATTTTTAATATGACTTTTGATTTTTTGTTTTCTTTCTATGAAAACTATTCATATCTGTTGACCATTTATCAGTTGCAGAATGGTTGATTTCTTTAGAAAAAAAGCTTAGTTCCCTATATATTTGAGAAATGAGGCCTTTATCAGAAAAATTTGTTATGAAAATGTTTTCCCCAGTTTCTTGCTTTCCTCCTAATTTTGTCTTCATTTGCTTTAATTCTGCAAAAACTTTTAGATTTCATGTAATCAAAATTATACATTTTACTTCCCATAATTCTCTTTATGTCCTGTTTAGTCTTTCTCTAGAATTTTCTATAAGATACATGCATATTTGGAATCATAATCTCAGAGTTAAAGGGTATATTGAAACTCTATTCTCTCATCTAACACTAGAATACATTTGAAAAATGTCTACCCAACACTTCCATTAATAACTATGGAGTAATACTTTCCAGGCAACCAATTCAATTTTGAACTACTTTAATTATTAGGGATTTAATATTTACATTGTCTTGAGAGTGCCAAGAATACCCTTGAGACCATCTAAGAACAATAGGTTTGCTATGAATATATTGACTATGTCAATGATCAATTACTTATTATTGGAGGAACTACTAGGCATCACTTTATATTTTCTCTGTTAACAAAACCAGAAGAGAAAAGAAAATTTCACAAGTTTTCTTTGCAGAAGCATATTAAGGAGTTGGCTGAGTAGCTTTTATCATACATCTGAGGTCAGCGAGAAACTTAATTTCATGGGATAATTGTTTATCTCATATTTCAATGTTCATGATAAATCTTTGTAAGAAGATCATCATAAAAATAATTTCAACTTATCTGCCAGGTTCTTTTTTAAATTATATGGTCTAGAAACTCTAGGAAGATCTTGATAAAACTCTTCAATTAGATCAACATATAAAATGACACTCAGTGACTTCAAAGCAAATGGGTAAAGCAGTGGACATAGGAAAAGGAAATTAAAAATATGTTGAAAACTGTTATTCAGGAGCATCACATCTGTACATAATAAAAGCTTTCTTTAAGAAAATAATTAGGAGATGTTTGACATAGTGAGCACTAAATAACAAAACAAAAATTAAGTTGATTATATTTAATGGTCAGGAAATGGATCATTTCTGATGTGAAAACCACTCTTGTGTCTGTTATCTATTCTATAGTTCAACTACTGAATATTTCAAACAAAAATTAAATGTTACCAAACTAGAAAAGAAAAAATGAGAAAAAATAGAGCGATCAATTAAAGCAATTCTTACCTGACCTGCTTAAAAAGCAAGAAATTTATGGGGGGGGGGGAGGGAAGAGAAATGGGTGAATGAAAAGACATCAACAGCAATTATATAAATTTTGTTCACTTTTACCCATGTAAATACCAGTACCTACTTATTAATAAGCCTACTTACATTTAAATGTAAAATTTTGATGAGTTTAATCCATCAAGAAATCAATCAGCAAGCTTTTATTAAGCATTTTACTCTATGTCAGGCACTCTGCTGGGTGCTAATACCATTTTAAATACAAAGAATGAAACAATCCATCAATCCATATATAAAACAAGAGAGACTGATGTATGTGTATGCATGGGTATACATACACAAAAAGTATGTATGTACAGAATAAATATAAATAAGTTTAAAATTAAGACAAAAGAGTTAAGTGCAAGATAGCTTAAGAGAGAGGACAATAGCAGGTGGAGGATGGAAAAGGGCTTCATATAGATTGTGCTTTTTATCTGAGTTCTTAAAGGTAAAGAAGTATTTTCTGAGGGAATGGTGAAAACAATTTTTATTCCCAGGTATGAAAAAATGGTCATTGCAAAGGGAAGGAGATGAGAGTGCCATCTATGAGAAATGGAAACAAGATTAATTTTTCTGGATAGCTATGAAAGGATTCAGGGTAGGTATATAATACAATATAGCAGGAAAGATCATTTGAGACCAAATTGTGAAGGTCATTTAGAGCTAAATAAACGAATTTATAATTTTCCCTAGATATAACAGGAAATCAATAGAGTTTATAGAGAAGAGACAATAAATTTAGCTCTACGCTTTAAGAATATACTTGATAAGAGTTGTTGAAATAGCTTTTATGAGTGGCATTTCACATCTCTTCTGTCACACATTTGACTGAAAGATGTAAAGAATGAAAAGATATCAATGTATTTATTTGTTGTATAAATAAAGACCTATAATTAAGGAGAATAAGTCATTTAAAACCTGAAGCTCTGAACCTTTGGTTCACAGTTCCATGAATAAATTCAGCAGGTCTGGGAACTTGGTTAAATATCATTACATCATTATTTTCACCAACCTTTGTAATAGTGTGTATTTAATTTTATGCAATTAAAATGGTTTTTTTTCTGAGAAGAAATTCACAGGTTTCACAAGCCTGCTCTTAGGATTGAAATATATTTTGGATTAATTTGGGGGTTTAGTGGTTAATGACAGAATGAAGATTCTGTCTGAGTAACTGGAAGACCTGCAGAATTCCTGGTGAGGGGTTCTAAGAATTCTGGGAAGCTTGAAGTTGGTTGGTTTTCCAACTCTCAAACTCTCTCTGGGAGTTAACTTTTGCTCCGAGAGGCTGGTTGGTTCCTGATCTCTGGGAAAACCTGGAATTCTGAGTGGTAGTTGGGAGAAGAGAAAAGGTTGGAGTATTTGGGAATAGCTGGAGCAAGGAGACCAACAGATAAGAACAAGGCAACCTGTCTTTTTCCCAGCCCAGCAAAATACTTTACTCTGATAGATTTGTGCTCTGTCTTCTTTTCAGTTCCAATCCATGAAGATTCACAAAAGGTTTTTGCTTTCACAGGTAAAGGTACACAATACACCTGGTGTCGTTTGCCATAAGGTTACCCAGTATCTCCCACAATTTTCTCATAAATATTACCTATCAGTTTATTCCCAACACTGTCACAAGGGTTTGTAACATGAAAAATAGTTAAGAACCCTTGTTTTAAAAATTCTCCTCCAATAAAATGTCTTTCATGAATGTCAAAATTATTCAAGATTACTTTAAAACTATGAAAGAATAACCTCATTCAACAGCCCATTTGATATTTTGAAAATTTAATTTAATATTTATAGTTAACAAGATTTCCCCCCTTCTAACCTCCTCCTAGCCCCCATCTTGAGGAAGAAAAAAAAAGAAAAACAAAACCTAAGAAAGACAAATTTCAGATGTGTGACCCTGGGCAAGTCATTTAACCCCCATTGCCTAGCCCTTATCACTCTTCTGCCTTGGAACCAATACACAATATTGATTCCAAGATGGAAAGTATGGGTTTAAAAAAATAAGAAAGACAAATCCCCTCATTGGCTAAATACAAAAATACACATATTTTGTTTCTCAAATCCATTGTCTTCTGCTGAGGAGATAGAATGATTGCATCACCTTTGGTCCCCTGGAATCATGATTAGTCATAGGACTGATGAAAGTTTTTGATTTTTCAAAGTTGTTTGTATTTATAATGTTTTTATGGTATAAATTCATTTTTTAGTTCTGCTCACTACACTTTGTCTGAATTCATACGAATTGTCTAGGTTTCACTAAAATTGTCCCATTTATCATTTCTTATAGCATCTCAGTATTCCATTACATTTACATATCATAATTTGATCATTTCTGAATTGGCAACCATCTTCTGAGTTTCCCATTTTTGCCATTAAAAATAACTACTATAAACATTTTTGTGCATATGCATTTTTCCTGCTTTTAAAAATCTTTTTGGGATGAAGGCCTAATAGTGGTATTTAGGGGTTAAAGGGTATGCATAGTTTAGTCTCTTTGGCAAAGTTCTAAATTACATTCCTAAACCAGTCTCATAATACTTAATAATGGTTGAGACATAAAACATGTAATAACGTGCTTGACAAAGGTATTCACTAGTATCGTAGAAGAAATCCAACATAAATTTCAAAATCAAAGGGAAATAAGTA
The DNA here is from genome assembly GCF_027887165.1 of Monodelphis domestica. Classification (NCBI taxonomy): domain Eukaryota; kingdom Metazoa; phylum Chordata; class Mammalia; order Didelphimorphia; family Didelphidae; genus Monodelphis; species Monodelphis domestica. The sequence goes on from NC_077227.1 coordinate 215,664,924, forward strand.
ATAGATGCTCCAGTTATTTATATTTATATATGACAACTTTAATATTTATTGGGAAAGGATGGGAAGGATAGGAAAAACTGGGGATAATGGGAGGTTTGTATGGGAGTATGGAGGAGTTTAAGGGGAGAGAAGGAATATTGCTCAGTGAAGCAAAGGAGAGAGATGCCCCCTGCCGAGAGGAAGCAGCAGGGGTCCGATAAGGACTGTTTGTCATTGAATGACTGAACTGATGTTCAGCTCCCTCTATGCCCAGAAAAGATAGTCCACTTATCTGACTGCGAATTCAAATAATATAAAGTTTAATAACCAGTTGGGATTGGCGTTTTTTTCCTCATCTTCAGAGCTGAGGTCAGGCCCCAGAGGCTGGCAGAGGGTTTCTCCCACTCCTGTCTATTCTATATCAGTCCTCGCTTTGTCTAATTCAGAATCTTAGCAGTAGACAGAAAGCAAACAAGAATAGTTCTGACTTTCAGAAGTGATTGGGCCTGAATCTTTGGGCTGAACCAAGAAGAGGCACACCACACCAGATTGGGCTGAACAAGCTCCACCCTCCACCCTCCTCCAACACCAGGAAGGAACTAAAACCCAGCAGGAAGGAAGTGCTAGTCACAAGACCCAACTGCCACTCCCAGTTGCCCCTTCCCCGACCAACTGTCAATCTAGTTTCCTTTCCACACAACCTACTTATTGGACCAAGCTCAATATATTACTGAACAGTCCAATCCAAACCAAAAGAATGTATTAAGTACCTACTTTGTGCTGGGTACTGTGCCATGCCTATGGACACAATACTTCTTTTTTAAAAAATACAGTTCCTTCTTCAGCAAGCTGACAATCTAAAGGGGAATGCAATACACAAAAGGAGTGAGGAAAGTGGAGGGGGAAAGGTGGAAAGGCAGTAGGAAATACCTAGTGTGGAGGCATTTTGTTGAGAGGCAGAGAATCAAATGCAAAATGGCATAAGATGAGAGTCCAGTTTCCCCACTCCATAAAGGAAGGCATGGAGATAAGTTCGATATTCTGCCCTCCAGCTGAGGAAGGTAGTGTCAATCAAGACATGAGGTAGGAGCATGATGATGAGATTAGAAGTGATGAGCCTATCTTGGGAGAGACATCTTGTTCTGTGGAGTTGAAGCAATGTAGATGAAAAGTACAGTAAAAGTCATATTCACGCAGATCTTTGGCCTAATAATCCATGCAGAAAAATAACAAGTTGATGAAGAATAGCTACTATCCAGACTATAACATGTAGTTGAGTTTATATAGAACATATCTATAAGTATCTATTCATATCTTGTTCAGACACTGAAAAATGAAAAATAAGTTGGAGCCATTGAATAGGATGAAAACAGACCAGACTGATTTGGGGAAAATACACAGTTGTTTTTTGTTTTTTTTTAACAACTCCAAATTGCCCTATTGTCAACATGTAATCTAGAAGCCCCAAACATGTAGCCTAATAGGATCTGATGAACCCCAAGTTTTAGGACTAGCTTGTAAGTTGGAGACCCCAAAGCTTATACTGGTTCCCTTTTCCCATGAGAATATACCCTGAAGGAAATCTCAGACTAGCAATTTCAGACTGAATAATGGACTCCGAGGTAAAAGACAATCCCCTTCAGGTGGGACCAAGTCCAAACCAAGTGACTCTTCTTGTCTCCAGAAGCCTCTCCCACTGTATCACACCCTCCTTTCCAGGATAGAACTCAAGACACTCAGCTTAGGAGACTGATGCAATGCCAACTGCCCTAAAGAGTCCCTTGGCTTGGGCTTGGCCCCACCTGAAGGATATTGTCTTTTACCCCAGGGTCCATTATTCAGTCTGAAACTGCTAGCTGGAGATTCCCTTCAGGGTGGATTCTCATGGGAACAGAGAACAAGTGCAAGCTTTGGGATCTACAACTTATAAACTAGTCCTAAAACTTGGGGTTCATCAGATCTTACTAGGCTACAAGTTTGGCGTTTCTAGATTCCATGTAGACACTACAAAACAAATCCCATCTTTTGGACACTGTTATTCTTCTGATAATGTTATATGAATGCAAATCAGAGATCACCACTGCCTGTGAAGAACTGAAATTAAGGATCACATGAAGAGAAATGGAGAAGCATTTGGTGGCTGTTGCCACCAAACAAAGAAATGGCATGAGAATTATCACTGAAGAGATAAATAATCAGAGCAACAGCAGAGGATAATTAATGGAGAGCCCACATTCTCCTTTGGTGTCCTTGCAATGTCAAGAGAATATGAAGAAAGTTGCCATAGAACATTGCATAAACCTTTTACCATAAAGTGGATTCACAGAAAGACATCCTTGAGAGTGACATTAAATAAGAAGGCATGAATGAATGAGTTGCAATCTGCATTATTGAAGACATACATATATATATATATATATATATATATATACACACACACACAAAAAGGAGTATTGGAATGGACATGTATATATAAGTGTTTCAAATGTGAGCATGTTCAATGTAAACATCCCTTTTTAATGTAAAACTCTTCACAGACCACCCTCCCCTGCCACATACATCCTAGGTGTGTATTTTCTTGAACTTTCTTCAAGATAAAAATGATAATTCTTGGTGTGAATACGGATGTGTTGGCTTTTACCATAATTATTCAGATTATGGCAAATTTTTAACTCATATATACAAGACCACAAGAATCCTTTCAGTTCTAAAATTCAATAATACATTATTGAGATCACGTGGGTGACTGATTGTATCCAGAATTAATGTACTCACACATTACTATCCAGTCTCTCCACATACATCTTGGGAAATATAATTTTATAACTCAGGAATAACTAACTCATTCTCCTCATACTTCACCACTTACTTTAAAAATTAGCTATTGTTTCCAAGCAAAGTTTCTCTGATTTCAATGAGATTTGTTTTTGACAGGAACCCTCCAAAAAGTCTTAAAGATATAGCTAAAATATTTATTAGTTTAAGCATTCGAAGGAAATAATCAGATTTTACTGTCCCTGCCTTAACTTTTGCAACTGAGAACCTTAATCACCCCTCCCCCCCCCCCCACACACATATACCTTTATCTCATAGATTCAAAGACTGTTAAAGCTGGAAAAGACTTTAACCATATTCTAGTTTGTCTTCTTTATACATCCCCTAGAATGAAGGTGATAGGTGCCAGATCTCTTTATGCTTCTCTGTTGCTCTGAGAGAAATGTCACAACTTTTCAATCACAAGGAAATCATCTGCCTCTACATTTCTTCTTTCTTCATAAGTATACAAACCCTTCTTTGAAGCAATAGCAAGGGATTGCTGAAAATAAAAGTTAGGATGTCTATATTCTAATTAGTTTTGTCAGTAATTAATGGAGACTAGAAGAGTCATTGTTCTTTAGTAAATAGGGGTCAGATTTTTAAAAATTTAATGAAGTTCATCAAGTGTGGCAGCATACTGGCCCTGGGATTATTGCAGAATTCCTTCTACCCTCTGGTTTTAGGACAAAAGTAAGAGGAAGAAAGCAATTGAGGGGTCATCAAAACTAAGAAAATTGTTAAATGGTATAGGTTTGGGGGATTCCTTATCATCTGACTTAGCATTTCTGTTCTTATGAATACTCTTACTCCACACTTTCGGCACTTTAAAGACCAAAAGTCTCCAGTATTCAGTGGAATCACTGGCTTATTATGCTATTGAAACATAGTAAGGTTCCAATGGAAAAATCTTATGGGTGCAAGACAGAGTCAGAAAAGTGATCCGTCTCAGTCCTCCCCAAAGTATTATATGTAGACAATTACCTTCTCAAAGATCTGTCCTAGCTATATGAGTACATGTGAAATTATATTTGAATTATATCTGAAAATAGAGCCAGTTAGCTTTGGATTCGGGGAAAAAAAAAACCCTTGTTCATGCCCTGCCCTAGGACATATTAACTGTACAAGCATGATCAAGTTAATGCCTTTCTGTTTTTCAAGCAACTTCCCAAGAGATGAAGTTACAGGTCAATCGTCAATCTACATCAATGAAGAGAGATTCTACACTGGGATATACTCACATGGATAAAATCTTAAGTCCAGATGCTTATGTGCAGTAGGTGTTGTCAACCTGGAAAAACACAGAACCACTTAAGTAGTCAGTAAAGCTCGATCTTGAGTGGGGAAAGAGATAGAGTTCAATATTTGGACACCACATAGAGTCAAGCACCTAAAAACCACACAGAGCTGAGGGCTCTGGGACTCACCACTGAGATGATTGTCGAAGGAACAATAGAACTGGGGGTCTTCTATACCTTTTCAGGAACTAGGTATAGTAAATATACATTTACAGTTCACATACAGGCTTGGGAAAGAGGCTATAGCCAGAGGCTAGGTTATCAGAGAGTGGCCTAACATACAATGGATTCTAAAGAAATAGTCCAGCCAAGGACTGGAGCTCCTGAGAGAAGACTCTGATACAAGTGGAGAAACTTCCAAGACAAAAAGAATAAAATTTGATTATGTCTACCAGTCCCACCTAAACTAGAATCATCAAGCACTTCAAAGTCTATTGCTCAGTCTGAGACCAAGTAAGTATGGGATGCCAGTAAAGGTATTTTCCCAAAGGAACAGGTACAAACTTGGGGTTCCCAAAAACCCAGTTGACAGCATGTATTATTATTTTTAATTTTTAAAAAATTCCTTTTAATATTTTAAAAATACCTTTCTTTGGTATTTAATTCTTTATAAACTTAATATACAGTCTAAAATAGGCAAAATTATTTTAACATGCATGGAAATTAAAGTTGAAAAATCAGCAAGCTGATAACACATTTAGAAAAACACACTTAACCCAGTAGTCATTTTTTTCTTTTTAACCCTTACCTTCCATCTTAGAATCAATACTGTGTATTGGTTCTAAGGCATAAGAGCAGTAAGGAATAGGCAATGGAGGTCAGATGATTTGCCTGGGTCCACAGAGCCAGGAAGTGGTTTAATACAAGATTTAAACCCAGGATCACCTGTCTCTAGGCCTGGATCTCAGTCCACCACACTACCTACCTGACCCAGTAATGTACTTCTTAATCTGATTTTAAAGGAAAATGATAATCAATTAGCAGTGCAGTGAGTTTAAGATGTGAGGCAATTGTAAAAGATTTATGAAAAATTGGGCACAAAACAAATCTGAATTTATTAAGCACATTTAATTTACAGAAAGAGAAAACTTTTCCCAACAATGATGTTTGAATAAAAAGGTTATTTGATAATTCTTGCTATACTGATAGACTTTTAAAAAACTTGTACACTCACTGTTCTCCATATCTGTTTTTAATTAAAATGGTCACGCCTCCCTCCCTACTCTCAATATCACTGGACCTGGGAAATACAAATCCCTAGAGCTAAATACATTTAAGAATTCAACCTCAAACAAATGTTTATGGAAAACTTAACTAAATCATTATAGGAGTAGAAATAGAACAGATCAAATTTCTTTTTGGATTAGTCACTGACTGATTTCTTCTAGGTCCTGGGAATAGTTTTCATATTTGAATTTGCATGGGAGGTAATGGAGAATGGACTAGAAATCTTTGCTTCAGAAGAGTACTTTAGTGGCTATTCTTTGTCAAATTCAGCAGTGCCTAATGCTTTTTAAAATGATATCTTTCCAGGAGTCAAGTGAATGCACCCTAAGGCACTGTACTTTTCCTCAGATTACATCATTTACTGAGCCAATCAGTTTTGTTTCTTTATAAACTACTACATGACATGCAAGTCAAAACTGCCTGGCATTTTAGGAATAAAAGCATCTCTTACAGATCCTAGAAGGATTATATATAAAAGTCATGCCCAGAATATTTAAGTAAAATGAGATTGTTGTGGGGGGAGATGGCAGTGATAGTTATTATATTAACATGTTAAATTTGTATATAAAGGAAGCTGCTATAGTTTTGATGTTGATCACAACCCATTCTTTGCTTTTTCTTCCTGCGCAAGCTTATCCATACATTCCCATAAATTCTTAATTGGAGATCCACCCAACATGCTAGGGAACCTTTTACTCTTAACATTACATAAATACTAGTGGATTACAGGTACAAAACCTATCACTTAATAGCATATTATTTTATAATATATTATTCTCAAGCATGCTTAAAATCAGGAATTTTGTTGGACAGTGTATGCCTATTGCATATTCTTGAAGTAATTAAAGAAAAAAACAGCTCTTTAATTCTAACTTCATTAAGATCACTTTCATCCAAGAAACAGAATTGTTTAAGTAATCATGAATCTCTGAAGAGGCTAAAATAGGTATGTTCTTTAATTTCTAACTCATTCCATAATCTCTTGTAATAGAACAAACACTGGGATGAGAATCAAGAGACCCTGGGTTCATGTTCCATCTTCATAATTATCTACTTAAATGACTCAACACAAATCATCTAATTTCTGTGGATCTTAATTTTATCATAAATATAATTATATAGTTGGACTGAATTGTTGTTAACCTCTCTTCTAACTCTAACATTCCTTGATTCTAAAATTTAACACCCCTCAGAGGTTGTTACCCCAAAAACAGTAATGGGAGGGAAGTAGTGGATATGGAGAAAGAATGCAACTGTATTCTGTTCTTTCCAAGAATTATGATAGTTAACTTCAATGCTTAAAAGGCATATAATCTTCATATATCTTCATATATCTTAAATGACATTTCAGTGAGTATTATTTCCTCCACAAAGATTACTTACTCTCTCCACATTTATTGAGTTGTTTTATGAACTGCTATTGCTAAAAGAATTTATCATCTTGTATTTAGTAAAACTCATTCAGTGTTCTTTTTTGATGGTGTGCTAATCCAGATGACTACTACCTCTGTCCATAGTGCTGATCATATATACATATACCCTTTCCCATCTCTTTCAGGAATGTGGCTTAAAACCTTCCTGGTAAAACTAGATCCTGTAAAAATTTGAAACCATTAAAAGGCACAAGTCTCTCCTAGTTGTCGTGTGTAGAAAGTCCATTATCCAGTCCATATATAGCTCTGACAATCAAAGCATCTACCTATGCAATGACAACTCCCAGTGTCCCATATCTCCCTCTTTTCCCCAATTCTATATGCATATGGTCAGGTTGTTTTTATTGTTGCTGCTGTCATTTGGAGGAAATATGCCAGTTTGAGTTTTGACATGTGAAAAATACGTTTTTATTTCTGTGGCAGCTTAAGTTAAAAAAATGTCAGATTTTGTTGTTGAGTAATGAAAAATGCCTATGCATTCATTCATCCATTCAACAGATATGTATTGTTTACTATATGTTAGACACTGTCTTGGCACCTGAGATACAAAGACAATGATGAAATCATCCTTACTTTCAAGGAACATACATTCTACTGCTAGAAAACAATCCAGACACAGAAAAATAAATACAAAGCATACAGAAAGTAATTACATATTGATTTTTTTGGGGGAAGAGTATTAATTGTCAAAAAGAATAGGAAAGATATCACATAGGAAGTAGGATCTGAAAAGAAACTTAGAAGAAACTAGAGATTATACATCAGGTGATTCTAAGAGAGAGAGAGGAGGAGAATGTTCCATGTATAAAGGACAGCCTGTGCCAAGGAATGAAGGCAGGAGTTAAAATACCATTTTACAGAGAATAGAAAGCAACATGTCTATTATACAGACTGTAAACCAGATAAAATAAAATGAGTATAAAAAGAAGTTTAAGTAAGAATATAAATGGTTTTAATGTCAAATAGGGGAGTTTACATTTTGTCTTAGAAAAAAGACTTGTACAAGAATATTCATAACTGTGCTTTTTATATTGGCAAAAAAAATGGAAAATGAGGGGATGACTTTCAATTGGGGAATGGCTGAACAAATTGTGGTATATGTTGGTGATGGGATACTATTGTGCCCAAAGGAATAATGAACTAAAGGAATTCCATGTGAACTGGAACAACCTCCAGGAATTGATGCAGAGTGAAGGGAGCAGAACGAGAACATTGTGTACAGACACTAATACACTACGGTATAATCAATTTAACGGACTTCTCTTTTAGTAGCAGTGCAATGATCCAGCACAATACTGAAGGGCTTATGAAAAAGAACACTATCCACATTCAGAGGAAGAACTGTGGGAATAGAAACACAGAAGAAAAACAACTACTTGATCACATGGATCAATGGGGATATGATTGGGGATGTAGACCCTAAATGATAACCCTAGTGCAAACATCAACAACATGGAAATAGTGTTTGATCAAGGACCCATGTAAAGCCCAGTGGAATTGTGCTTTGGCTATGGGAGGGGTGGGGGAGAGGAGGGAAGGAACATGGTTCTTGTAGCCAGGGGAAAATGTTCTAAATTGACTAATTAAGAAAATTTGAAAAAAATTATTTGTTCCAGAGGCAAAAATGAACCAATAGAGATTCTTGAGTAGGAGAGTAATGTGGTTAGAGCTCTATTTTAAGAATATCAGTTTGACAGAAACTTGGAGAATGGATAAGAATGGGTAGAAAATGGAAGTAGAGTGAAAAATTATAACACACTTGACAGATGAAAATAGTATCATTTACTTGGACTTGAAGTTCACAAAATACCAACCTTCAATTGAAGATTTAGCCAATAAAATTCAGTAACAAAAAAGTCACTAATAGGAACGATAGTTAAAGAATTCCCCCTCCCTGCACTTATTTTAGTTCACAGCACCCCACACAAGTTAAATAATATCAAGATCAACAAAAGAAACTGACTGACAGATGAATGAAGAAGTCACTAAGCAGCTAAATTAAATAATTAGTTTGGGATTTATTAGATACAGTTATATATTATAATTATACATTGTGTTTTTTTAACTATAAATATCACAAAATTATGTTTTTTTTCTCAAAGTGACACATCACCCAAGTTATGCCTGGTTTTTTGGTGAATTTTGGCACACCAAGTTCAAAAGGTTGCCCATCACTGATCTAGGAGGAGGAGGAGTAGTCAAAAGTATCAAATACTGATGAAATATCAAGAAGGATAAGAACTGAGAGAAGACCATTGGATTTGAAGGGTGGGAACCTTTAAATAGGTGGAATAGGGTTGGCAGTTAATCAGGTGATGGGAATGGTGAAGAAGTATTAGAGGAAAAAGCAGGCCCAGTGAGATTTGAGCTAGAAGGAGTCCAGAGTAAGAAAAAGAAATCAAAACACAGTCTTCTCTTCTTAGCACTCTGACATATTTTATCTTGTATTGACTGTGCTGCATACTAAACTAGACTTATAAATCTGTCCTTGTGTAGTACTACTCTTACATTATCAAGAAAATTAAGCCACTAGACATAAATGCCTGCTAGATTTCAGGTAGAAATCTCCTATTCCTTTGTTGTACTTGCAATTGCCTTTTTGAGTACAGTTTAAAACGAAGGTTTTAACAACCTTTGTTAAGGTAATTTTGTACTCTATATGGCGATTATGATGAAGAGACACTAGTAGAACAAGATAGTTTAAAGGAAACAAAATTATTCTATAACATCATCTACAAATGAGAATATATTAATTGAAATATGTACACATATGTACTTAATGATCCTGTAATAAAATTTATAAAGTAAAAGCTAAAAAGTTTTGCAAAAAGCTTAACAGGTAGACTATTTTAACACTGTTCTCAGAACAGGTTAAAATCAATGGAAAAGATAAGGAAATACCCATCTGAATAATGTATCAAGCTACATCTACTAGATATACAGCTATATCAATTAAAAAAAGAATATGTATTTTTCTTGCATGTGAATTGTATAAAATTGCATTATTGTTGCTATTTGTTAATCAATTTCAGTTGCATCTGATTTTTTGTGACCCCTTTTGGGGTTTTCTTGACAGAGACACTAGAGTGGTTTGTCATTTCCTTTTTCAGTTTATTTTATAAGTTAAGAAAGTGAAGCAAATAGGATTTAATGACTTGCCTAGGGTCACACATCTAGTAAGTGTCTGAATTCAGACTTGAATTCAGATATTCCTTATTCTAGGCCTAGTGCTCTATCCACTGTGACACTGAGCTACAAAATCACATGCTAGATAACTAAGAAGGCATAGAAACTATAGAAGTTATTTTTATAAATATGCTTCACAATAATAATTCACTAACAATACTGTTCTAAATTCATAGTCTAAAATAATAAAAATTCATAGATATCACCTTGATAAAAGAGGAAATTATGAAAAATAATAGTATTTATGTAGTACTTTAAGGTTTGAAATTATTTTCCATATGTTAACTTCTTGGTTCCAATTTTATTCTCATGACAACCCTATAAAGTATGTGTTATTATTATCCACATATTACAGATAAGGAAATGGAGGCTGAATGACTTGCCTGGGTTCACCTCTCTAATAATTGCATCAAGATTCAAACTCAAGTCCCTGAATTCCAAGTCCAAAATATTCTATCTCCTGCCTCATCTAGCTGCCATCAATAATGACTTTACTAATACTACATATCAAAGTCTATGTGAGGAAACCAAAGTAGCACTCAGAAATAAAATTATAAAGAAATAGAAACAATAAGTTTTTTTTTTCCTTAAAAAACTTAAACCATGAACAAAACAGCCTGCCAACAGAAAAGGGAAAAAATGAGAAATAATTTAAATGTAGTCTGTGATTTTTTCCCAAAGATCTGACATCTTCCATTCTTTTAGTCATCTTGAAAACTAATTTAGCAATGGTCTCAAAAACATGTTGCTCCCAGCATAGAACTTCTCAGTAGAATTGGGCCAGTAGAGTCTTGGGGACAGTTTCCTTGTCTTTAAAGGGAGGGAAAAGAAATCTTGTTGATATTGATTGTATAATAGAGATATCATCTAATAAATTTGGACCATATCTGCTTTTTTATTAAAAGAAATTAAATATTTTACATTAGAGTCCAAAAATATCAAATCAACTACCAATAACCAACTACCAACTACCAATACTACCAACTACCAACTACCAATAGAAATCCTGACAGAGCTTTTTTTCCATTTCTCCCCTATTTGTTGCCATTCTTCCAGTTTTACCCTTAACTATTCTTATGGAGATTTCTATTAATTAGGTTTCTCAAAAAATTTCCTATTTTGCTTTCTCATGGTGATACTTCTTTTAATTTCCATTTTTCTCCTTTGTAAGATGCTTGTCAAGGATATCTAAAGTTTGCTGGCTAAGGTAGTTTCTTGATCTCTTCATTACAGTAATTGGTAAATATCCTTAGGAAATGGTGACTGTCCTAATGTCCCATTTTTTAATCTAAAAAATAGAGGGGGGAAAAGGATAAAAGGAATAGGAGAGAAAACATAGAAATAGAACTTCATGTATATGTATTTAATAAATCCATATCTTAAGTGGATTTAAAGAAAAACTTTTGGCAAAATAGCTACATGGTGAAATATGGGCCTCGAATAATACCTCATGCCATTTGATCTTAGTTTGAGTTTTGTTTAAATCTTTGATTTCAGAAGCAGGGAGAATTAATAAATAGACATGGCCTTTACAGATCAGCCCCTCCATAGGAACTGATCATCCTAGAGAGTTGGTTGGGACACAAGACATTGAACATGAATCTAGCATTTCCTAACTCCACAGATATCTATCAACTACTACAAGCAATCACACAAAATAAACTTTATCACTGATATAGATTTTTTAAATTTAAACATTAAGAGGAAAGGGATTAATATGTCTCAAGTGTGGAGAAAAAGAATATTTTAATTAAGCAAATGTACGATGTTATTGTAAGCAAAATCAATGAATTTAATTATCCTTTTTTACATAATAAAAATGCCTCTAAAATTAATAGAAATGTAACATAATTTAAAACATTTTCAGCAGAATTTGGAAGACATTTTTAGGGAGAGAATTATAAGACCTCCCTCTACAAAAATATAAATAATGCAGTGGGAAGAGCTTTGAATTTATCATCAGAGATCTAAGTCTGAATCCTGAATCTTCTATTTACTACCTTTGTGACATTGGGTATGCCATTAAATTCTGTGAACTTCGGTTAATACATTTGCAAAATGGGAGAGAAAGGAATAGACTAGATGGCCTATCGAGTCATTTATTTTACCAAGGCCTTTGACCTTTGATCAAGTATTTGTAAATATTTGAATCTGTGATCTTTGCTTTGTTTGTAATAGAAAAAACAACCCTGAAAAAATACACATCTAAAATTGAAGAAAGGTGGAATAATGTGTGACAAGTTAATATAATAGAATTTGTGGTATTACAAATATTGACAAATATGAAGAGCATATGGAACATGGAAAGAAATTAATGAAATGATATAAAGTGAGACCAGCAGAAACAAAAGAACAGAATATACACTGACTATAGCTATCAAAAGAAAAAGAATTAAGCATACAATTCTTCACTTTATTTCCTCCATGAATTTTTCTCTAGTATAAATGTTATGTATCTTCTTTCACAAGATGATGAACATGTATTTATTTATTGCATAAAGCCTATGTACAACCTACATCATATTATTGGTCATCTTGGGGAGACAGGAAGGTGGACATGAATCACACAATGTCAGAAAATGATGATTAAAATTGTATTTACATGAAATCTGGGGAAAAAACATAAAAAAGGAAAACTGGGGGAGGGAGAAAACAAATTAAGAGGCAATGGAACTTTGTAAGAATGAAGACAAATGTGCTAGGAGACACAGAGCAAAGGTATTCTTTCTCTGTTGCTGGATCATTAAACTGCTTTAGTTGTAGTATGCCCTTGTCATTGGAAATGTAAATTAATGGCACTGTAACTTATAGCTTTAGAGAGTTGCCCAGGGCACTGAGAAGGTAAATGACTTTCCCACTAAGACATAAATACTCTGTGAGAGAGGGACAACTTTTGAAGCCACTCCTTTGGATTCCAAGAATAACCTCCTATCTATCAAGTATGCCTCACTGCTTCTTACTAAAATCGCTGGAATATTTTTTCCTTTAATTAAAAGGTAAACAAATCAAAATCTAAGATTTTGATTAAAGAGTTAACTCATGATTACTTTTATTCTTTGTCAATTGGCATTATCAGTGTTGCATTATTAGTTTTGTATTATTAATGCACACACATACACATGCATACTTCACAAGAGCATAAAAACAAAGGACTTAAAAAGTAAGAAAACACTAATAAGAATAACATTATCATTGTGCCATAGCAGCAACCTGGTCTAATTTATAGTACTATGTCGACTAATTAGTCATTTATACATTAGTATGAATGCAGTATCTGAAAGAAGATTTTTATAGGTGGGAAAAGAAATATAGGAGTTCCTCGGTGGGAAGAAAGACACTATTTAGTAGAGAGTTGAGGGAAAAGTCCAAGACATCAATTCTGGGTTCTTTATACTCTTTACAACAGTTGAACGTGGGTATACACTCAGGCATAGTGTGTGGGGGTGAGGGGGAGACATCTGACCAGGATCTGCCCCAGACAGACTACAGACTGTCCTGTAGGAGGCAGCTTTCCATCTATGCTGTCCTCCCAGCCAAATTCAACATGAATTCCAAATTAATTAATTTCTCTTTTTTCTAAGCTCAGTTATGGAGTCTTGCATTCTTGCAAAGGGTGCCTTTCCCAAACTTGGGGGTTCACCTAAGCCCCCCACAACAATCCAATACTAAGAGCTAGGATTTGGGGGGATACTAAGAACATGGTGCTTTAAAGTAGGCAAAGCACTTTACATGCTTATCTCATTTGATCCTCCCAACTATTTTGTGAGGTAGATGCTCCTATTATCCCCATACAGTGAAAAAATTAAAATATGCAAAGTTTAAGAAACTTACTCAGGACTCTATAACCAAGTTATATGAGTCAGGATTTGAACTCAAGTCTTCCTGACTCCAAGTCCAGTACTCTTATTCCCTGCAGTACCTTGCTGCCCCAGAGAGTTCACAAAACTTAGTAAATTGACTGTATCAGAATTTCTAAATGATGACACTAGGAGACTGGTGCATGTTGGGTGAGAACTACCATACTCTGTGGATCGGTTGTTCTGACCAAAGGCAGCAGCAGCCCTTCATAGTATGTACTACATATAATATATGTGTATAAGTACATAGATGTACACATGCTCTATCATATATGTACATGAGTGTACATGTAGTTGTCCTGCCATTTCAGTCTTGTCTGACTCTTCATGACCCCGTTTTGGATTTTCTTGGCAAAATTACTGGAGTGGTTTGTCATTTTCTTCTCCAGCTCATTTTGTAGTTGAGGAAACTGAGGCAAACAGAGTTAGGTGACCTGCACAGGATCATATAGTAATTTTCAGAGACCAGATTGGAATTCTTCTTGAAGAATTTGAAATCTTCTTGACTTCAAAGCTGGCCATATATGTAAGTACATGTGTATATTTATAGCCACATCTATGTATGTGTGTATACATATATAGGAGACAAATATGTGTTTGTATATTTATATATTCATACTCACAATTGTCTATACACATATGCACTCTTTGCTAGGTGCACAATAGATAGAACATTGGACTTGGAATCAGGAAGACGCCTCTTCCTGAGTTCAAATCCAAATTCAGACCCTAATTGTGTAACCCTGGGCAAATCTCTTAATTCCATTTGCCTCAGTTTCCTCATCTATTAAAATGAGCTGGAGAAAGAAATGGCAAACCATTCTAGTATCTCTTCCAAGAAAATCTCAAATGGGAGCACAAATACTTGCACATGACTGAAAAACAACTGAACAAAATACTTATATCCACACATGGAAACAACTTCCCTGTGATGGTTATTAGCTCTAAAATCTCCACTCTGGCCCCTGCTACTCTGGGGAATTACTCAGGGCTGGTTTATTGAGCTTTGGGCTGCCTCTGGCAGTGATTACCTGCTACTGTCTCAGTGTCTGTTTCACTGGCTCCATCCTTTCCAGCCATCTGGTGCCTCTGTTTCAACCCAGTGTTTGTCTGGATGATTTCTCTGTAGTTTATCTCATTTTTTGAGCCTGGAAAAGTAGAATTTTCTTGTGAAGTCCTTCTTTTCTATTCATATTTTACTCAAAAAAATAGAATCTGTACCTATGATTTCATCATTTTATGGTGTTCCCTATGAGAAAACTCTCCTTTACTTTTGCAATTAGCAAATATTCTCTGATCTATATTTACAGTTACCTGGAGACCCTCAGAGGTTCAGTGACTTGCCCAATAAGTATCATGCAGTTTGGTATGAATCAGACACAGAACTGTCAAGGCAAGCCTATCCATATTACAGTAAAAATAATAATTCACTTCCATGTCGTGCTTTGAAGCATCCAAAACACTTTCCTCATATTGTGCTACCCTGAAAATTAGAAGTGCAATTTTTGGTGGGAGGGGATGGATTAATCTGCACCTATGACTCATCAATCTAAGTAACTCAGGATGGAGAATGTTTGTAGAACAGTAACATAATTTTGAGGCACTTACTACGATGGAGCCACTGAGACTTATAGCCAGGGAGATTTGCCTGCGATCACGCAGTCTAAATCAGAGGCAGGAATTGAATCTCAGTCTTCGTGACTCCCTGGCCAATATTTCTACCCCTGCACCGTACTGCCTTCCCTGATAAGGCACCTAACCTGGCCTGTCTTGGCATATAATCTTATTAGCAGAGTTCATTTTAACAGAAGTAGTTGATGATGAAGTTTGCTCTAAATAAAGCCTAGTGCCAAAGACATTTAAATGTGGTGATCTCTCATCTTAATCAAAAGGCTTGCTTTATAAGGAAGGTTCCACTGGTAGGACAGTATAGAACACAAACTTTTCACTATTTATTTACAAATTATTTTCTTCTTACCTTCCTAATATCCATTCTCTGACCTACACATTTGTGCCAATGAAAAACCCTTTCCTATATCTTAACCACAGATGCGTGAGCTGCCAGAGATCCACAAGCCTGGCTTCCCCCATGAATAGTCGTTCACTGACAAATCCAGCTTTGTCTATAAAAGTAAAAGAGGAAATACCTGTTCCTTATCTAGAGCAGTGGGCCTGCACCACACAGTTCACACATCACCCTATCTGTCTTTGTGCCTCTGATTAGCATCTACCATTGTGCTGATAGCACCATTCTGATGTGACAGCTGCCAGCAGCTCAGTCCCTCTAGGATTGTGTTGATCTCTTGTGAAAAGAGCCAGCCACGAGCTCCATTGATGGACAAATTCAGTAAATTCATTCATTCAGCTGGAAATCAGAGTTTGGGCTGCTGTTATGCAATAACTGTCACATTGGGCCTATCCGGTTCAAAATCTATTGTAATGCTGGGACTGCATGATGTCTGGTCTGACCTTTTCTTGTGAAAAAATCAAAGCCTGATTATAAACTAGTACAAGAAGGAAAGGGAATTTGAAGCAGATACAGTTTTTTTTTAATTTGACAGCAAAAATTTCAAGATAATTGCTTATCCTTGAGCAATAATTTGTTGGCCTTCATGTCTTCTTCAGTTTCAGTTACTTTATTTAGGTTTCGGTGGTTTATTTAGGTTTCATTATTCACCATTTGCATTTTTATTATATAAAATCCAATGATTCCTTTATAGTTTGATTGTTAGTTATGTACATTATTGTAAACAAAACAAAACAAAACAGAAATGTTGTTTCTTCTGTTCTTGTCATCCAAAGAGAATAATACCTAAGCCATGTTTTTTATTTTGTTCATTATCTGGCTCTGCTTTAAAAAAAAAAAAACCCAACAACTTCAAGATTATAAATTTATACTTTCTTTCTTCCCCTAAATGTAAACTCTCCTCTTTTGTGTAAGCTGTACATAGTTTGATTAATTGAATGGCAGCCAGTATCTCCAATTTTGAAATGATATCTGGAGAATATCTGGTAGAACTGGAAAAATCAAGTAATGGAATAGAAGGCATAGTTTGGGTTAAGTACAGTTGGTTGTTAGTTTTCTCTCAGAGAAAAGATAGTTATGTGAAATCTGGACTTGTCTATATCTCTGACAATCCATATATTTCATGGATTCTTATACTTATATGGGGATGGGATATTTCACAACTTGGATGAATTTAATTTTGAGTTGCTCCTCCTTTTGCCACTTCTCAATTCTCTCCCTAACGCCACCATTCCATAACTTCTCATCCTCTGAGGTTCATTCAATTCCTTTCTACTACGCAATCAAAATTTTGGAAGCCATTGTCTACAGATCAGTAGGTCACTATCCTTCCTTCCTCAATAGGTTCAGAGCCTGGCTCACAATTGTTCTTTCCTCTTCAACTGGACTCTTCCCTCAAACACCCAAACCAATCAATTCCTCAAATTATTTCCTTCCCATGACTACTCCCCTCAACTCACAAAGATGATCTTACCCTTGATCTTACAAATGTATCACTTCCCTGTTTGAGAATTCCAAAATCACTTTATTTGACCATAATATCTTACCACTTCTCTCCTTGCCTTTTCTTACCAAACCCTACTTTTTATCCACATTGTGATCTAAAATCCCTCATTCTCTCACTTCTCTCCCAAGTCATCTTCTATGCACTATTTTTTTCTAACTAACCAATCTTTCCTCGTTTCACCATTTGACTATTGATAAACCAATTCAAATCTACCCTATACCCCTAAGTCCTTGATCCCCTTATCATATTGATCATTTCTCTCAGCCAACCCAGAGTCTTAGATGATTCCCACCATCTGCCACTTGTATTCCTACACATGTGCTACTGAACTAAAATAAAGTGATTTTGTGTGATGTAATTGTTGTGGCACAGTACCCTACAAAGTGATATTACATAACTTCAATTGGGCCCTCATTGTTGCTAGGCAGTTCTGCTATACTTCCAGTATAATTCAGTATTCCATTCTACACAATGGTTTTTTCAAACCTTTTCATGCCTCATCAAATATCCCAGGGTTCTCTTTTCCCTCACCTTCCCAGATGAGATTCTTGTCTCATATTTTATGGAAAATAAATGAGGCCATTTGCCACGAGCTCATTCTTTTCTTTCTTATCTCACATCAGATGCTTTTTGCCATAATTTTCTCCTTTACCTTAATCTCACATGAAAAGATGGTCTTTGACCAAGGCCAAATCCTCTATCCAGACAAGCAGCATTATTCCATCCCATCTCCTCCAACAGATTGTACCCTCTGTTATCTGTACCCTATCTGTACTTATCTTCAGTCTCTCCCTCTCTAAGGAGTCCTTATCTATGCCTTGCTAACATGCCCATATCTCCCTCATCCTCAAGAAACTCTCACTTGGTCCTTCCATCCTCACTATCATATCATATTTCTTCTGCTCTTGGTGGCTAAACTCCTGAGAAGACAATCTCTACTCTACTTTCTCTCCTCTCACTTGCTTGTTAATCCCTTATAATCTGGCTTCTGATTTTATCATTCCACCAAAACTACTCCCTCCAAAGTTACCAATTATCACTTAAATGGCAAGTTCAATGAGTTTTTCTCAATCTTCATTCTCCTTGACCTTTTGGTAGCCTTTGACATGGTTGATCACTCTCTTTTCCTTGGTAGGCTCATTAGGTCCCATGAATTTAATTACCATCTTTATATTGATGACTCTCAAATCTACCTAGCCTATCCTAATGTCTCTGCTCTCCTCCAGTCTATCATTTCCTGCTCCCTTTCAGATATCTCAAAACATATGTCCATGAGACATCTTAAACTCAACACGTTCAACACTGAATTTTTTATCGGTCCTAAACCCTCTTCTCTTTACATTCCTTATTACTATAGAGGACAATACCAATCTCCCAACCCCTAAGGTTTGAAATCTAGAAGTCATTCTGAATTCCTCATTCTCTCATTCCTCATATCCAATCTGTTGCCAAGGTTTGTCAATGTCACCTTTTCCACATCTCTCAAATACACCCCCTCCTCTTTTCTTCCCTTACACTACCACCATTCTGGTGTAGACCAACAACTCAAGCCTAGACTATCTTAATAACCCCTCAATGGGTCTGATTGCCTAAAATCCCATTACTACAGTCCACACTCCACTCAACCATCAAAGTGATTATCCTAAAGTGCAAGTACAATTTCATCGCCCTACTCAATAACCCTCAATGGTTCCCTATCACATTCAGGATTAAATACAAAATTTTCTCTTTGTCATTCAAAGCCATTTGTCACCTAGTTTCTCTACCCCACTTTTCCACTTCTCTTAAACTTGACTCCCCAACATATAGTCTTCAATACACTGACACTGGCCTCTTTGCAGTTCCACCAATAAGACATCCCATCTCTTGACTGTCTTTCATGCCTGGAATGCTTTCTGTCCTCATCTTCACCTTATGCCTTTCCTCAAGTCCCAACTAAAATTATATTTTCTACAAGAAACCTTTCCCCACCCATCTTAATTCTAGTGCCTTTCCTCTTAATTATTTTCTATTTATCCTCTCTCTCTCTCTCTCTCTCTCTCTCTCTCTCTCTCTCTCTATATATATATATATATATATATATATATATATGTATATATATATATATATTATTTGCACCTGTTTGTTTGTTTGTTGTCTCCCACAATATTTTGTGAGTTCCCTGGAGGAAGTGTCTTTTGCTTCTTTTTATATTCCTAGCACTAGTATAGTTCTCAGCACATAGTAGGTACTTAATGACTAACTGACTCTCTCCTGTGAAAATAAATTCATCATCAATTAAAATGCCTATAACTGCTAAATCAAGTATTAGAGGGGAAAGGATGGACTAAGTAAGAATCCAGAGAATTAGATTCTGTTTTAATTTTGGCTCTATGATCTGTCACTTATGAAACCTTCAGCAAGTTACTATAACTCTTGGTGTTTATTTTTCATCTATAAAATTTAACTAAATGAACCCTAAAGTCTTTTATACCTTCTCAACTTTACTCAGGAGCCTAGAGACTCAGATTTTAATCCTGGCTTTGCCATAAACTACTACATGGGCAGATCATTTAATCTTTCAATGCCAGTTTCCTCATTTGTGAAATGGGGATAATAGAACCTTTCCTCATATTGCTGTTGTGAGGTTCAAATATATGTGTGTGCACATGAACATAAATATTTATATAACATGTATATATATAGGTATGTATATTTCAAATACATGTGTATTTGTACATATATTTTATATATTTCACTTTGAAAACCTCAAATCATTGTAAACTATCATTATTGTACTCGATATCTTTGTTTTCCAGATTTTCAATATATTTAACTGAACTTTTAATAATAATGTTTCTAAAACAATCTGAAAACAATAAAAACCAGATAGTTTTAATTGACATCAGTGAGATTTTTCATTAATGTCTTATTTAATTGAATAAACATTTCATGTTTATTAAATAGATAGAAAGACCTGGACTCTGTCCTCTAGAGGACACATATCATGATAATTAATGAAGCATAAGAAGATTTGCCCAATCTACAATCTGTTAATTGAAAAATTCTCTTCTAATACATTGTGCCTATTGATATAGAAGTATACTACCTCTGCCATTAAAGTAATCAATAATAATATCTAGTATTTATATAGCACTTTACAAATATTAACTGATTTATCCTCACAATAACCCTGAGGAGGTAGATGCTATTATAATCCCCATATTATAAATGGGGAGACTGAGGCAGGCAGAATTAAAATTGCTTGCCAAGGGGGCAGCTAAATGGCTCAGTGGATTGAGAGCCAGCCCTAGAGATAGGAGGTACTGGGTTCAAATTTGACCTCAGACACTTCCCAGCTGTTTGACCATGGGCAAATTACTTAACCCCCACTGCCTAGCCCTTACCACTCTTTTGCCTTGGAATCAATACATAGTAATAATTCTAAGGTAGAAGTTAAGGGTTTAAAATTTTTTTAATAAATAAAATTGCTTGCCAAGGGTCACACAATTATTAAGTATATGAGTTTCAATATGAAATTAGATTTTTCTCTATTGCTCTTTCTTCTATGCTACATAGCTACCCCTACATAATTAAGAAATATATCTACTGATTACTTTTTTTCCAAAGGCAAAAAAAATAAAATAAAATCATTCATTTATCAAGCATTAATTGGGCTCCTACTCTGTGCCAGGCACTATTCCATGCACAAAAGATACAAAGACAAAAATGAAATAGTCTCAATCCTCAGAAAATTTACAATGTAGTAGGGTAAAAAAAACTAAATAAATAAATTTTTAAATTTAAATTTTTAAAAAATCTAATAAATATCTAAAGAAACATATAATCATAAAAGAAATCTAAATAAAATAATTTGAGGTAACACTTACAACTGGAAGAACAAGAAAAGACCTCTTATAGAAAGTCCTTTTAAACTGTACTTGAAGGGAGCTAGGGATTTCAAGACATGAAAGTGAAAAGGTAGGACCTACTAGATTGGGTAATAGTATAGACTTAGAAAATAAAGAGGCAACAGAAAAAATAATTATCATAAGTATCAATCCTTTGACCACTTGTTGCTTAGTTGTGTCCAAGGTCAATACTGTTCATGGTGTTTTCTTGGCAAAGATATTGTAGTGGGTTGCCATTTCCTTCTCCAGTGGATTAAGGCAAACAGAGATTGTGACTTGTCCAGAGTCACACAGCTAGTAAGTATCTGAGTCTGGAATTGAACTAAAGACTCTCTGACTCCAGGGTCAGGGCTCTTATCTACATAAGCTATTTGATTGCCCCTCTTTACTATTTGGGAAAGCTAAGATGTCATAATTAATAATCAGTGTGTATCAGTAATGGAATGGAGTGGTGAATGGGTCATTCAATCACTCTTTTCTTTCTTTTTTTTAAACCCTTACCTTTTGTCTTTGAATTGATGTTGTCAGTTCCAAGGAAGAAAAGGTGTAAGGGCTGAGTAACTGGAATTAAGTGACTTACCTAGAATCATACATCTAGGAAGGTTTGAGGTCAGTTCTGAATGTAGGACCTCCCATCTCCAGACCTGGCATTCTCTCCACTGAGACTACCTAGCTACCTCTCAATCATCTACTAATTTTTGTTCTACTCATAAACTATTTTTGATCGATTTCCCATTCTGTACAAAACTGTAACAAAAGAAAATAATTATATTTTAACCAATTTAATTTAACCTTTGTATGTCCTTGTATCATTATATTTAATGATAGATTTTACTTAGCTCTTTAAGGTTTGTGCAACACTTAACACATTAGCTCATTTGATCTTCACAACAACCCTGTGAATAAGATGATATTATTACCGCCAATTTACAGATAAAAGAAAGTAAGGCTTATTAAACATTAATTTAAGTGACTCCGAGCCCCCCAGTCAGAGACATCAATCTGGCAAAAAAAAAACTTTGAGTTTATCATTTCTCTCCCCTCTCCTGGGAGGTTCCCCCTACCTCAATTAATTCTTCCCAATTTAAGTCCCAATAGGAACTCATACTAACATGTGCCTGTACTTAACACTGTTTATCATAGACAGAATAAGTGTTTAAAACAAAGGAAGGTAAATAAACTTTCCCTGTACCCAAAGGAAAAGGCTTCAGACTACTATGATAGATTCTAAGTAGAAAAAGAATCATACAATTACTTCCTTGGTTCTTTGTTAGAAAAGACAAAAGTGAATACCTTAAATAGCTATAGGTAGGGAGGAAATTCTTAAACAAGAAAGGAAAATAGAAAATCATATAAGATAAAAAATCATTAAATAAAATAGATTCATAAAAATAAAGTATTTAGGAATTTCCTCCCTCCCTATAGTTATTTAGGGTATTCAGTTCAATAAAAAAAAATTAGAAAAAAAATACATGTGGAGAAAAGTAATTCAAATAATCTTTACTGATTAAACCTGATTTCCAAAATATGTAGGGAATTGGCACAAGCATCACCACAATCCATTTCCCAGTCAATAAGTCATCAAAGGTTTCAAAATGTAGAATTCTGAAAAGATTCATAACCTACAAATAACCATATGAAAACGTGAAAAAATTCAATAATAATATGAGCAATGAGAAAAATTTAAACTCTGAGGTTTCACTTTTCCCCATGCAAATTTGTATAGATGAAAAAAATGGAAACAATCAAGTGCTAGAGGTAGAAAAGCAAACATATGCACTGTTAGGGGATCTGGGAAATGGTGCAACTGTTCTAGAGATCAGTTGGGAATTATATCAAAGAAATAACTAAATTGCATGTATCCTTTGATCCAGCAATCCCATTGCCTGGTATATAACCAATGTAGGTCTGGGACAGAAACAATAGTCTCATATGTAACAAAATATTCATATCCTCTCTCTTTATGATAACAGAGGATTAAAAACAAAGTAGATGGTTGGTTGTTGTCCTTATAAAGAGGATCAAAATGATATCACCAATGATATCTTTTGACTTTAATTGGGTTTAAGTGAGGCAGAATTGTACAAAGTCGTCAATCTCTCTCTTCTAAAGTCATTGAAGACCAGTAGCAAGACAAAAGTCAAGATGATTGGTGATGGTTTGAAATTCAGTAGATGCCCAATGTCTTTCCAAGCTCTAAGTACTCCACAGCACCTGCTACCACAGCCTTCATGGCTGTTGGAATAAATTTTTCTGATTCTCCCATTCCACTGGAGGAAGTCTTCACATGCCTGAGGTAGTCACCCCTCCTCACTGGTGGGTTTAAGGTTCCCATCAGCTGGAGAATGCCTGGAAAGAAAATAAATTAGAACATAAGAATATGGTGTAATATTACTGTACAAGAAGAGGTGATTAATGTGAAAATGCAGACACATGGAAAGATTTGTATGAACTCAAATGGATCAAAATAGGATGATTTAAAATAAAAGCATATACAATGATGACAACAATGTAAATTAAAAGATTTCTAAAAGGAATCTGAATCAAACTAATGGGGAAAATTAAGGTCTTTAATAATAAATAATGAAATGTTATCCATTATAGGATTTCTGATGAGGTAGGAATGGCACTAAATGCTCCAACTTTGAGATTCTATGATTCTGTGATAACTTAGACTTCCTTGCTATTACTTGTACAAGACATCCCATCTCACTATTCCCCAGCCATTTTTCCTGGAATTTCCTTAGGCCTGGAATACTGTCCTTCCTCATCTCTGACTCTTAACTTCTCTGACTTTCTTCAAGTCCCAGCTAAAGTCCCTACTTCAGGAAGCCTTTCCCATATCTTTAAATTCTAGTGCCTTCTCTCTTTCTAAATTATTATGAACACCAAAGATCCCAGCTTTTGCAACTAAAATCCACTATTTGATAAAAACAGCTGGGAAAATTGGAAGACAGTATAGGAGAGATTAGGTTTGGATCAACATCTCACACCCTACATCAATATAAACACACACTGGGTGAAGGACTTGAATATAAAGAAGAAAACTATAATTAAATTAGGTGAACAGAGAATAGAATACATGTCAGATCTTTGGGAAAGGAAAGATTTTAAGACCAATCAAGAGTTAGAAAAAAATCACAAAATGTAAAATAAATAATTTTGATTACATTAAATTAAAAAGGTTTTGTACAAACAAAATCAATGCAACCAAAATTAGAAGGGAAGCAACAAATTGGGAGAAAATCTTCATAACAAAAACCTCTGACAAAGGTCTAATTACTCAAATTTATAAAAAGCTAAATCAATCATACAAAAAATCAAGCCATTTTCCAATTGATAAATGGGCAAGGGACATGAATAGGCAATTTTCAGATAAAAAAATCAAAACTATTAATAAGCACATGAAAAAGTGTTCTAAATCTCTTATAATCAGAGAGATGCAAATCAAAACAACTCTGAGGTATCACCTCACACCTAGCAGATTGGCTAACATGACAACAAAGAAAAGTAATGAATGATGGAGGGACAAAGTTGGGACATTAATGCATTGCTGGTAGAGTTGTGAATTAATCCAACCATTCTGGAGGGCAATTTGGAACTATGCCCAAAGGGTGCTAAAAGACTATCTGCCCTTTGATCCAGCCATAGCACTGCTGGGTATATACCCCAAAGAGATTATAAGGAAAATACCTGTACAAGAATATTCATAGCCATGCTCTTTGTGGTGGCAAAAAAAAATTGGAAAATGAGGGGATGCACTTCAATTAGGGAATGGCTGAAAAATTGTGGTATATGTTGGTGCTGGAATACTGTTGTGCTCAAAGGAATAATAAACTGGAGGAATTCCATGGGAATTGGAAAAGACCTCCAGGAATTGATGCAGAGTGAGAGGAGCAGAACCAAGAGAACATTGTATACAGAGACTGATACACTGTGGTACAATCTAATGTAATGGACTTCTCCTTTAGTGTCAATGCAGTGATCCTGAACAACTCTGATGGATTTTAGAGAAAGAACACTATCAACATTCAGAGGAAAAACTGTAGGAGTAAAAACACAGAAGAAAAACAACTGCTTGATTACGTGGATATGACTGGGGATGTAGACTCTAAATGATCATCCTAGTGCAAACATCAACAACATGGAAATAGGTTTTGATCAAGGACACATGTAAAACCCAGAGGAATTGTGCATCAGCTACTAAGGGTGGGGGGAAGGGAGGGAGGGAAAGAATATGATTCTTATAACCAAGCAATAATGTTCTAAATTGGCTAAGTAAAATTTAAAAAATTTCTTCATTCAAAATAAAAAAAATAATGTACATAAATGGTGTTAAAAATTGTTATGCACATAGTTTGCTTGCACCTAGTTATTTGTGTGTTGTCTACCAAATTAGATTGTGAGTTCCTCAACAGCAGGCACTGTCTTTCACCTTTGCATCCCCATTGTGTAGCACAGATCCTGGCACAAAGTTGGTGCTTAAAAACATTTATTGAAGGACTACACATTTTCATGTCAATTTCAGCATGGAAAAGTTTATAAATGTTAGAAAAATGTTTGCCTTATATTCTGTTTCCCTTTTGATCTCTCCAACAGAGTATTATCATGATAAATACATAGATTTATGAGGATTAAAGCAAAATATCACTGAAAACCTTCTAGCCTTTCAAAAGATGGTGTCAGTAAATTAAGCTGTGTAAACAGAGTATGCATGGAGATGGCAGAAACAAAGGTAGTGTTACTCAGGGTGTGTGAAAGGAAGACTGTGAACTGAATATTATTGTTGTTCAGTCGTTTCCGTCATCTCTAACTCTTCATGACCCCCACCCCCATTTGGGATTTTCTTGGCAAAAATGAGTCTTCTAACTCAGTTTCAATAGACTGCTTCACTGCTTAACACATGAAGAATGAAGTTCTTCATTCAGGGACTTGAAATTTTGCCATTTGTTATTTTTACCACTATTTACCTGCTCTCTATCATATTTCCCAGTATGCTTCCCTCCCTGCTTTGCATAAGGAACCAGTCAAGTCAGGGCATTGTTTTATCTATAGAATATACATTTGAGAACTGGACCATATAGCAGAGTTTCCAAGAGAAGAAAATTTGGCTTCTACTAAGTAATCACTGAACTTTACAGGGGACCCCTCCATATGTGCTAACCTCAGGAGCCCTGAACATTATAGGTAGCTAACCTATTCAATAATCTGTTGTTGGCTCAGCGAGGAAATCTCATCAGGGTCTCTGTGTTCCTTACATTCTCTTAGAGCTGAATTGTGCTTCTGAGAGGATGAACCTGACAGCAGTTTTAGTTGGAAGAACAACAAAATAACAGAAATATTTCTGGCAGAAAAAAAAAGATACCAAGAAAAAAAAGAATTTGGCATCTCTCTCTCTGTAGCAGTCATGCTCTTAAAAATTATTACAACTGTGATCTATACCTTAAAAGTCATACCATACCTGAATTTTACTTTATCTGAATAAAGATTCTTTTCAATTCTTTTTAATTTTTTTATTTTCTCACAATGTTCATTATGATAAAATTCTAATGAAAAGAAAGAATTGAAAATCTGTCAAATTCATTGTAACAATCCTTCTAATGCTATTGAAAATAATGCAATAATTTATTAAATATCTATATTGTAAATTTTACTAAATTCATTCATTGAGTGCCAATGATGCACCAGAAACTATATCAGGTGATGGAGATAGAAAAGTAAAGATGAAAAAGTCTACACCTACAAAGCTTGCATTCTCCTGAGATGAAACAGCATATATACAAATAAATAAATATATTGTATATTTAAATAACATATAAATATATAATATATAAGTAGCAAAATTATGTAAGAATTTATTAAATGTAAATAGTATAAAAATAATTAAGTATAAATAAAATAATTAAAATATAAATATGTAACATCACAATGATATATACTACATAATAGTATACAACATATGTAATATACTATAATAATTTTTGTTACATATATATCTATATGGGGGTTCTAAGAGCTTTAATATAGTTTTAATCTATTAGAAAGTAAAACCTAAAACTCCAGTAAGACTTTTGGATATGTACATGTCTATGTATTTATTATTTGTATATGTATTATTGTATTATATTATTATTTATATATGTATTATTTCATTCACATAAAATATATAATCTTTAAAGGGCAAGGATAATTTTGATTCTTTTCTTCATGTCTCTGATGACTAAATAACAGTACCTGATATGGAATTGGTACTCAAAACATTGAATTTTAGTGAAAAATGCAATGCCAAGATAAAATGGATACATGCACATAAAAATAAATTTATATACACTCATATGTAGATATATAGAGATAAGTAAATAAGATATCCAAAAAGTCTTAGTACATTTTTAAGATCTTAAAGCTTAAAGCTACACTAAGCCTTTTGAGACACCCTGTGGTGTATAGATATCATTTCAGAGATATTTAACTGACAATGACCTAATTAGTAAAGATCTTTTATAGGAAGTATCTCTCAAGCCTCTGGATCTTAAAGGATAAGGATTCCAAAAGGTGGAGTTTAGGAGGGAGAGCTGGAGATAGAATTTTGTCTGTAGGCAGGGATGTAATGGAGCCAGCTTAGCTCAGATCAGCTTAAAAACCTGTTATGAAATATTTATCAGACATCTTTACAAATTAGGACTTGGGGTTTTTGTTGTTGTTGTTGATTATTTATACTTAAGTGTTAATAATGCAAATTAAACTGAAAAGTGTAAAAGTGTGTGATAGATAGATAGATAGATAGATAGATAGATAGATAAACTTGAAGCATCTACTCAAAACTCCTGATTCACAATTTCATCCTGGTCTGGCCCTAAATATTGTACTTTCTCTGCCCCATTCACCATGGATATAAACCCAAATTACTTCCTATCTCCTATTCTGTCATATATTTAATATTAGCTGTCACATGAAAATACATTGAAAAACACTAATCAATAATAGTAAATCTTAGCATTTCCATAATGGAAAGGAATTCAGTGGCTATCTATTAGTCTATACCCAAAAATGATGTCACAATGTGCCTATTAAGTGGTTGTTTAACCTTTGCTTGGAGATCTCAGGGGAGAGAGAAAGACAGTTCATTCCACTTGTAAGCAAATAATTACTAAAAGGTCGGTGTATCAAGAACTGGCCTAAATTCTAATGAAATTCAGTTCCAGTTGAACCTCTAACATTGATCTCATGATTCTTGAAATCAGAGGTTCCACCAAACCTCTCATCTATCCCGGGGACCTTTCTCAGATTATAATCTAGAGTGGCTACCAAACTTCATTGATGGAGGAAATTTTTCATCCCTATCCAGAAAATTCTGGATTGCCAACTGGCTTGCTCAGTGTCCTCAGAAATAAGTTATCTTTTGCTCTTGTTTCTTCTGTGTCAAGTCAGGATGAAGGCATTTAGAAAGAATCTTAGAGGTCAGTCTAGACCAGCAATTCCTAATATTTTTGTTCCTCGAACTCCTGCTAATAATAACAAAAATGTGATGTGAAACTCCAGGGTAATTTAAAATATTACTCATAATACTCATCTAGATGTATTAATTGAGGGTTTTAAATAAGTACAACGATAACTTTTTCCCCAACAGACTTCAAGTAATAATTTACATTATGTAATTATAAGATATTAAAAAAACACATGCTTGTTATAGAAGGAAATTGTGTGTGTGTGTGTGTGTGTGTGTGTGTGTGTGTGTTTGTAAAGGGCCTTTAAAGTCATCTAATCCAACTCCCTATATTTTTTTTAAATTAATAAAACATTTCTATTTGAATGGAAAGGAACATAAAATGCTTTCATAATAAACATTTTATATAGCTATCTTGTGTATTTTTCTCTACAAACACATTTATACATGTTCCCCAACCCTCTCTACCCACATTCTTTTATTCTGTCTTTATATTTTCCTTCAAAAAATCTGATTTTGGGGGTATGGCATATTTGGTAATGACCTATATTTATGCCTGTATAATCCCTCCCTACATTTTACAATATTTTTACAAGACTTAAAGAATATATTGGCATATGGAGTCTGGGGAGCACAACTGTCTCTGTGTAAATTGTATGACCCCTCTGCTTTCTTTTTCTTTTTTTTCTTTTTTTATTTCTTTTTTTTTTTTTTTTTAGATTTTTATTTGGTCATTTCCAAACACAACTCCCTATATTTTTAATGAGGAAATTGAGACAGAGAAGATAAGTAATTTACCCATAGTCATACAAGTAGTAGGAGACCAAGGAAATTTTTGAACTTATGTACTGTGACTCTAGGGCCAGTGTTCTTCTTGCTTCCCGTACCATATTCTTCTCTTCTCCCTTTAGAATGTGTTCTGTTCCTTCAATAGAGTTTTGTGTTATCCATGGAATCATGGAACTTCCAATATCATCTATTTCATGTGCTTGCTTTCCTGATCTCCTTCCTCTAGTTATATCTCACCTTGTTTATGCCATTTTTAAAATATGCTTCAAGAACTCAATCTGCTATTTAAGGAGAGATTGGACCAGCACAGGATAGGTTGACTTTTCTCCTAACACCTGCCTCCCTCTCCTAGAAATTTATAAACTATACTTTTAAAAAATGCAACTAAATATCACAACAGGTTTCTTTTTATTTTTGTTTGTTTTTAGCGGCAGCCACAACACACTCCATCTATATTGATGTTTTTTTTAATTATTTTTTTACCAATTACATGCAATGACAAATTTCGACATAAATTTTCAGAAGTTATATAACCCAAATTGTCTCCCTCCCTCCTTCCTTCCCAAATCCCAGAGTAGGGAAGCAATTCAATTTGTTATACATGTATCATCATGCAAAATATATTTCTATATTGTTCATTTTTGCAAGAGATTAATCTTAAAAAACCAAACCCCCAAAACATATACTCAAATAAACAAATGAAAGATCATATGCTTTCATCCTCATTCTGACTTCAACAGTTCTTTCTTTAAAGATGGATAGCATTCGTTTTCATTAGTCCCTCAGAACTGTCCTTCATCATTGTATTGCTGAGTGTAGCTAAGTCTATCACATTTGATCATTCCACAATATTGTTGTAACTGTATAGAATGTTTTTCTGGTTCTGCTTATTTAACTCAGCATCAATTCAGGTAAGTCTTTCCAGCTCTTTCTTAATTCATCCTATTCATTATTCCTTATAACACAATAGTATTCCATTTCCATCATGTACTACAATTTGTTCAGCCATTTCCTAATTCATTCCTTTAGTTTCCAATTCTTTGCCACCACAAAAAGAGCAGTTATAAATATTTTTGCACAAGTGGGCCCTTTCCCATTTTTTTTATCTCTTTGGGATACATACTTAGTAGTGGTAATATTGACTCAAAGGGTACACATTGTTTTATAGCCCTTTGGGCATTGTTCCAAATTGTTCTCCATAATGTTTGGATTACTTCACAGCACCACCAGCAATACATTAGTGTCCCAATTTCGCCACATCCCCTCCAACATTTATCACTTTTCTTTAGTATCATATTGGTCCCTTTGATATATATATAGATAGATAGAGATAGAGATATATGGTGATACCTCAGAGTTGTTTTAATTTGCATTTCTCTAATCTATGATTTAGAACATGTTTTCATATGAGTATTGATAGCTTTGATTTTGTGAAGATTGGATTTGGTTCTCCTCTGATTATAACAGTGAAGGTACTTAACTCTTCCTTGATTGTGAAGATTAAATTATAATCCTTTGTCTATTTTTAGATTTTAATCCCCAAAGTGCAAATATAGTACTTAAAGTTGATCTACCCATTTTGGATTTTAACCACAAAAAGGTTTGAATACCCATTTCATACATTGGGTGGGAGGTCTGTGACCCAAGTATGAAAGAACAGGCAGTTCTGGAGTGGAGCATTGGCTGTGATTGCTGGATGTAAAATTTAGGGGAAGTGACACAATAGAAAAGGTCTTTAAAAGTGGAAACAGAGACACACTTGAGGAGAGACACTTGGACTTGGAGTGAAGAGGGACACTTGGCTGTGGAACCCTGGAGGAGCTCATGCAGGAGACCTTAGGCTGCTTTCCTTTTAGATGGTTACTGTGGTGAGTGTAAAGACTTCCTTCCTTGCCCTTTCTGGAGGAATGAGCCTCCGGGAAAGGCCCATCATCTTGAGACTCCTTTCCCTTGGCTGAGGCCTTAGAATTGCTACCTGGGTCAGAGGTAGCTGGACCTCAATCTCTCTCTCTCTCTCTCTCTCTCTCTCTCTCTCTCTCTCTCTCTCTCTCTCTCTCTCTCTCTCTCTCTCTCTCTCTCTCTCTCTTCTTTAATATCTTCCCTCTATTATAAAATAAACTATCATAAATTCCATTTTACTTTAGTAATTCATTTTTGGTATTTAGAAATTAAATCCCTGGTGACTAATTAAATATTCAGTCCAACCATAAAATTAACAATTTCTTCATCTGAAAATTGCTTATTCATATTATTTGACCATTTGCCAATTGGGAAATGACTTGTATTCTTATAGATTTGATTTAGTTCTTTACATTCCCATTTTTCTTTGATGTTTTGCATTTGGTTGCTTTCCTCTCACTGTTCCCAACTGAATCTATGTCTTGCTTGTTTTGTCTATATAAAATTTTTCTGTGGTTAGGTGTTTCTTTCACTGTTTGCTCATTTTCCTGGCCTTTTTATTTTTTTAAACTTTTACTTGTATCTTAAAGGTGGGCTCTTTCCTTGGGGTAGAGAGTATACTCTTAATTTTTTCCTTGCTTCTACACTCAGCTCTACTTCTGATTTTCTGTAAGTTTAAGTTCTTTCAAGGTAGTTTTGGATCTTAAACTCTTCTGGCATGATTTTACTTCCAGTTCCCCTCTCATTCCAGTGAGATAGACCCTCTCTGCCTACTTTCCAAGTTGGTTTCTTAAGGATTCCTTTACTAAGTCCCCTAGGAGTTCTGTGACTCCAATATTCAGTTTGAGGCTCTATTTTAAGGTCTGAGAAGATTCTCAGAGTGGTTCCAGCTTTCTGTGCTGCTACTCTGCCATCTTGGCCCTGCTCCCTATGTATATTATTTCTTTTGGTCTTCACAGCCCTATAAATTAGTTGTTACACAGAGAAGAAAACTGATCTTTAGAGTTACAGAACTTGAGTACTCCTCACTACAAACCCAGAGTTCTACCTGGGAAGTATAGGAGGAGAAAGAGTCAAACAATTCAGAGACTAGAGAAGAGAAGACTGTAGATTGATTGGACATGATCACTATCTTATATTTGAAGTGTTTTCATATAGAAGAGGGCTTGAACTTGTTCTGTTTGACTACAGAGGGAAAAACTAGAAAAAAATATCCAATCAATGTACTTTGCAGAAAAGGCAATTTAGGCTTGATATCAGGAAAAACTACCTAATGAGCCCTAATGCCAAATGGGCTGCTTGGACAAGTTGTATGTTTCCTCTCACTAGAGACTGGATGTCCTTTTGGCAGTTATGATCTAGTAGGGATAATTTTTTAATAGTGGTTGATCCACATGGCCATTAACATTCCTTTCAACTCTTAATTCTGTGAATTTATGATTGTGATTCTGTGAATATCAGTGACCAGGTTAATTGTGGTGCAATTAACAGAAGGTATATTTTCTTTGAAAAATCATATGTTTTCAGCCACAACCAACGTATCACTTGTGTTTCAGTTCTTAATAGTCTTGTTTGTTAGACCAAGGGAGAAGGAAAAGCACACGGCGTGTTAGAAACAAAAGAGGTAAACACTCAACAGGGTCTAACCCAAGGATCAGCTGCCTCTTAAAAGAGGAGCCATTTTTGTAATAATTTTAGTAATAACTTTAAAAAAATCTATATTATATTTCATGCATACATATTCTGCCAAATGTCATTAATTGGTTACATAAAAACACCACGTTAGGTGAAATAGCATTGCAGGGGGCAATTATTTCCATAGAAACAATGTTATAAATAGAGATGTGTTCATGGGTAGCTAAAATGTAAAGTATCATAACTGAAATCTGTCTTTACAGAAACCTGAAACTATAATCAGGCTAGACTAGTTTGAGTTGCTTGGATACACTAACAGACATGATGAGGTATGGAGATCCAGAATCCCCAGTCATTATAGAAGTACCTCAATTTTGCAGCCAAAGGTTAACCAATGAAAATTTGAGGTTCTTGTGTGAATTTTGTGGCATAGTGATAGGGGGAAAGGGTAGACAATCTGGTTTGAGCATAAAAAGAGTGTGTGAGAAGAGCTTTCAAAGAAAGTCTTTGAAGACACATGTTAAAGGAATTATTTCCTTCCTCCTTGTGAGTTCAATTCAATTCAATAATTGAACAGCTGGGGATGCAAAAACACCCCTATCCTTAAGTAGCTTACATTCTAGCAGGAGGAAGTCAATCACACCAATAAGAATTACTCAAAGAAAACTGAGGAGAAAAAGAACACTAAAATGGATAGCTTCTCAGAGGAGGTGATATTTAAGTTCAGACTTGAGGTAATCAACATCAGTTGAATTTTCACCCAACATTATAATAAATGCAAAGTAAAAATTTTAAATGTAATATTAATAAAATGTTGTGGTCATCGTTATGAAATTTAGTTTCAAGTCAGGAGTGCATTAGTAGCTCTTAACAATGTAATTTTAATTAAAATGTAGAAGGTAAAGGTTTAAGGAATAGAAAGAAAGAGAGAGAGTGCTCTGCCCCACACCCTTGATCCTCTGTGCCCCTACATCCCATGACATTCGCAAGCAAAAAATGGGGTGTAGGGTAGGACAAACTTAGGGAGTAGATTCTATCATCACAGCATCCAAGAAGTCTGATTACTCAGGAATGGAGTGAAGTTATAACTCTTAGAGTAAGCAAAAAGATGAAGAATCTGAAGGAAAACCTCCTACAAACCCTCAAGGACACCATCATATTAGAGCTGAAAGAGGCCTTAGGGGTCATCCAGCCCAACTTCATTTTTCAAAGGGGAAAAGTGAAGACCTAGAAAGGAGAAATGACTCATCTGAGGCAACAGAAGGAACATTATTCAGCTATGAGGCTGATATATTTTAAGTTCATATCTATTCATTGCATCATGGTCTCTATATTTTCGTGGGAGAACATGCCTCTGCTTTGGAACACTAGGTAGCACAGTGGATAGAGTGCCAGGTCTGAAGTTAGGACAATTTACCTTTGTGAGTTCAAATCTAGCCTCAGACACTTACTAGCTGTGAGACCCTGTGCAAGTCACTTAACCCTGTTTGCTTCAGTTCTTCATCTGTAAAAATGAGCTTGAGAAGGAAATAGCAAATTCCTCCAGGATCTTTGCCAAGAAAACCCCAAATGGGGTTATGAAGAGTCAGACAGAACTGAAACAACAACAAATAATAATAATATGGAAATATGTTTTATATGGTTTCACATGTAGAATGGGTATCGTATTACTTGCCTTCTCAATAGGTAGATGAGGGGCCAAGGAAAGGGAGAGAATTTGACAATCAAAAATCTTTTAAATGGAAAAGAAATCTTGTGTAACCTTATTTTTGTACTTTTCATTTTGCTTTTATATTCCAGGCACAATTCTGTGAAAAATTCAATTGATGCCTCTTTGTTAGGACTAGGTCAGCTTTGGCAAAGATTTACAAGTTTGTGTGCCCAGATTGCAATTTCAAGCTGCCTGTGAGCCCCCACATTACCCCAAATAGCAGAGGGAGGAAGTGCTCCCTTTGAGAGACTGTACAGAGGGGCAGGGCATGCCAAAAATGTCCCCTGCCCTGAGAAGAGGGGGAAAGGAGCAGCTGCCTGTGTGCCAGCTCTACACTTATAACAATACTTCACCAACACTGTACTAGGTCTACGCTGCTCTTTATTACTGAACTGTTTATATATCATTTCTGTCAAACTTTAAATGTCTTTATTAATGTTATTATTCTATAAGTTACATATATTATTACATTAATGTGATTATATGTGATTGAGGAATAATCCAGGGACTTTGAAGGACAGAGACTGGAAGAAATGCAAAGGTTTCCATCCACAGTCCTGAATGGATTGAGAAGGCTTAGAATCCTGAGGGAAGAGGAGATTTCAGGGGAGAGGCAGTTGATCTCTCTCTCTGAATTGAGGCAGCAAAGGAGAAGGTCCTACTGGAGCCTGGAGCCTGAGCAAAAGCTCTCATCCTTCCCTGAACCTGTTCATCATCCTTCCAAAACCCCAACAAATAGTGGCAGAAACCTGAAGAAAAGAAGAAGCTGCCCTAAAGAAGAAGATCCCTTCACAACCTCTTTATGCCCTGGATTTGAACATTGCTCTGCTGTGACAAAAGCCAGGGTCCACCAATCTGAACCTCTCAGAGGCTTAGGCTGAGAAGCCTAAGTCTCTCTAACTTTGAGGTGGGGAGGAAGATCTAGATAGATAGGCATCTCCCTCACCCTCTTTCCTCTGGACCCCAAACTGTCAGCCATCTTTCAGTTTTGCTCCTTGTCCTTAATACCTTAGAATAAAAGTTGTTCTCTACCTTTCAACTGACTCCAGTGTGAGTGAAGAAAATAGTTACAACTGAAGGGGGGAGAGAACTGATTTCTCCTCTTCCCCAAGGGAAGAAGTTCATCTTCAAGAATAGTTAATTGAGGGGGGTAAAAGGCAGGTTTAGTGAGGAGACATTACTGGAGAGGAATGAAGGGGGGAATAACTGATCTCACCCTCCTACCTCCTGGGGCACATAACATCAACTCCTCCTATCCCTTGTCTTTACCTTGAGGGAGGGAAGACTCCATTCTCTCTCTCTCCTCCATATCACCAAAACACCCTCTATTACATATATAAACTACATAATATCATGTAGCATAATATGGTTTATGTAATAATATTATATAAAATTATCTGCAAATATGTATATATAATTATTGTGACTATATATTGCATAGTACAGATAACATTTATCTGTTACAAGTGAAAATTAATATATCTACCCAGTTATTAATTTTATGAAGTTTATTAGAAAGGATAGACAATCATAGTCTACATGCCATTTCTCTGTCCCAGCCAAGGTGTATTTCGCATATGAAGGCAGGCAAGCAAACGGAAAACCTTCCTCCTAAATAAAACTATGCTGTACTCAAAAAACATGAAAGTGTCTCAGAAGAAAATTAAAGGTCCTAAAGAACCGATGTGGTTGCCAAGCTGTTGCTTGTGAAAATGAATACATCTACCCAGTTAATAATTTTATAAAGTTTATTAATAGAAAAGGTAGATCAGCATAGCTTAAAATCTCTTTCTTACTCTAAGTCTTTCGACCACATTTTCCTTATTCTCCACTAATCTTTCTCTCCCTCACCTGTCTCTCCAGCCTCCAGTCTGTCCAAGAAGCCCAAGTATGCCCCACCTACTTTCTTTTATAAATATTCAGATGTTCTCTGATGCAAACTCTGATATGTGGGGAATGTTAATGAACTGGGCTGGTCCTCTAGGAGGGGGAGGGGATAAGAATCCCTAGACACATTAATAATAGATTAACATAATGTTATATATTATACAAAATGTTCAACACAGTATAATGATATTATGTATTATATTATACTATATAAATCTTATTTTATATTGCCTATAGTTGTGTGATCTTGTTAATTAATTATATTTGTCTTCTGAAGACCAGCATGAAGAAGGTAATTATCAGTAGGCTGGTGGTTTGGCAATGAGCTCTTGTTCTTGGTAATCTATGTACCTAAAAAATTCCAAAAATGACTCTCAGTCCCATGCAATGAGATTCACAAGTGAATGCAGAGAAAACTTGGCAATCAGAATTATGGATTATTAGAATTAAATAATCTTTGCATTTTGAATTTCTGTAATTGTAATGTTTGGACTTGCAAATTTGGAAGTATTTTCCTTGATTTATTTTACCTGTTTCTTGAAATTCTCTTTTCATCTTTAGCATAGGTTAGTTTAGAATAGGTCTAGCATAG
This sequence comes from Monodelphis domestica, assembly GCF_027887165.1. Classification (NCBI taxonomy): domain Eukaryota; kingdom Metazoa; phylum Chordata; class Mammalia; order Didelphimorphia; family Didelphidae; genus Monodelphis; species Monodelphis domestica. The sequence continues at coordinate 215,702,098 of NC_077227.1, forward strand.
TGATAGATTAGAATAAGGTTAAGTTAAGGACTGTAGTTGGGGAATAGAATAATAGTTTAAGTATAGATTAAGAATAGCATAGTTTACTAGGATCTATTAGGAAAGACACATCTGTCTTTCCAAGGGATCTATTAGGATTAAATAAGATTTGGATTTAGCAAGCTAAGAACAGGATAAAACTGCTGGAAGGAACTTTGCCTTAATCCCAGCTTGGAAACATGGAAAAAGGTTCCTGTAGGAGTTCTGAGGAATGGTGTTGTGGGATTGTCAACTGGCACTTCTGGGTTGTGTATCTGCCCTGGAAGGAGGCTAGAAACTTGGCTATTGGGAAAACCTGGAATCCCGAGTGGCAATTGGGAGAAGAGAAAAAGTTGAAGCATTTGGGAATAGCTGGAACAAGGAGACCAACAGATAAGAAGAAGGAAACCTGTCTTTTTCCCTTCTGGGTGGCTGCAGGATAGAGCAAGTCTGGTTAGACCTAACAGGCCAGAAGCCTGACTAGACTGAAGCCTGACTAGGCCCAGAAAGAACTGTAGTTGGAGAAGTGAGCCGAAAGAATCAAAGGAGACAGTTACTTAAGATATATAAAAGGATTATAACTATCATAGAGTATTTAGAGTAGATCTGGGGATTTAGAAGAGTGATAAGGAGTTGTAAATCAGGCTTTGGGGAAAAACCCAAGCATGAAGCAGATTCTCACAAATCAGAGGGGAATTGGAATAATCTTAGACCCCTGTTAGATTTAGGGAATCAAATCTATCCTTACCTATACTTAAACCTTTTGAACCTTATTAAATATAGGGTTTTTTTTCCTTTCACAGTCTATCTCCTAAGAGTGTTACTTGGTAAAATTTTTCTGGGCCTCAGCTCAAATCCAAATGACAACTAAGTGGTTTAATAGCAACAAAGCAAGAACCTAAAAGAAGATATGGAATCTCTTGTTACCTACCAATTTATTCCCAGCAGAATGGATTATTATTTAACATAATAGGCACAGCAAAATAAAAGAAATGTTAGAAAGCATAACTTGGTGACTAAGAGATAATTAATGTTTAGTAATAGTAGAGGTGTATGGGGTGTTCAGGGAGGGGTAGCACCCTTGGTACGGAGGGCTTGTCGTGCCCTCCTAGGACAGCTCTCCAGCCTCTGACCCCCACCTGACACCCAGCTCTCACTTGTGGCTCCCAGTGGCTGCTAGCATGCGGCAGCGGCCACACCCCGGGCAACGGCTTCGACAGGCCGGCTAAACCTTGTGAGGGTAGCCATCGGGTCATCGACCCCTGGTGAACCAGGGCTTTGCTCACCCAGCATGTGAAGACTGCTTCGGCTGAACAGACAGAAGAAACCAACAAGAAGGTTCAACAGCTGAGAGGGCGACACAGCAAAGCACTGTGGAGTGCTTAGGGCATGTTGGAGCACAAAGGACAACACGGCCATCCAATGCAGCTGAGGAAGTCTCCAGACATAACAATTTTTCGTGCCACTGGACCCAGGCTTCCAACGCCGAGAGAGTGGGACTGTCTCTGTGCATCGACTTTTCCACTTAAATCTCTTTCACGCACAAGTATCTTTGTGCACACTCATCTATCCTGACCCCGTCCACCCTCTTCAAGACCTGCAGTGATGGGGGAGTGGCGACACAACAGGTGGAGGTGACCACTGGCAGTTGTAGTCATGATCCTGCACGTAGGCGGCCCACGGACCAGTGGTCGCTCGGCCCTGTGGGCAGCAGGGACGTTCGGCAGCATCCTGGGTGACTGAGCAGCCCTCTCTAGGACAGCACTGCTCACCCTAATCAAGGGAGGGGACTAGAAAAGGTGTCCCAAACATTGCCTGCCCTACAAACACCCGGTCAGCACACCACGGCTGGCGGGTCATCCCCTTTAAATGGTTGAAATCAAAGAAAAAATACAAAGAAACTCCTACTAGGAGCATGGAACATCAGGACATTACTTGATAGAGAGAATACCCCAAGATCTGAGAGAAGAACAGCTCTAATCGGTAAAGAACTGGCATGATATAACATCGACATCTCAGCCTTAAGCGAAACACGCTTAACAGAAGAGGGATCACTCAGCAAACCCACCACTGGATACACCTTCTTCTGGAAAGGTAGAGCCTCAAATGAAGACAGAATCCACGGTGTTGGACTGGCCATCAAGACCAGTTTGCTCAAACAGCTGCCAGACTTGCCTATGGGCATCAGCGAGAGGCTCATGAAGATCCGTTTGCCTCTCAGCAAAGACCAGTATGCCACAATCATCAGCGCATATGCCCCAACACTGACCAGCACAGAGGAGACCATCGAGCAGTTCTACTCTGACCTGAGTGCCGTCCTGCATTCAGTGCCCACCAATGACAAGCTGATACTACTGGGAGACTTCAATGCCCGCGTTGGCCAGGACCATGAAAGATGGAAAGGAGTGCTCAGCAAACACGGCATGGGCAAAATGAACAACAGCCTACTGCTACTCAGCAAATGCTCAGAGTTCGAACTCACCATCACGAACACTGTGTTCAGAATGGCAAACAAATACAAAACAACGTGGATGCGTCCACGATCAAAACAGTGGCATCTCATTGACTACATCATTGTATGCTGGCAAGACATTCAGGATGTACAGATCACCAGAGCCATGAGAGGAGCTGAATGCTGGACAGACCACCGATTGGTTAGATCGACTCTTCAAATGCACATTGCACCTAGCCATCCAAAACGCGCCCAGACAGTTCCCACATCTTGCAACGTGAGTCATCTCAGAGATCCATTTTATCTGCAAACTTTCCAGTCCTGCCTGGATGACAAGCTGTCTGCCAAGGAACCACTCACTAGAAGCCCAACCGAGAAATGGAACCAGTTCAGAGACACGGTGACGGAAACATCAAAGGCAGTCCTAGGCCAGAAACAATGCAACCACCAGGACTGGTTTGACGAGAACAACACTGCTATTGAAGACCTATTGAGCAAAAAGAACAAAGCCTTTATGGAGTGGCAAAATAACCCAAACTCTGCTCCTAAAAAGGACAGATTCAAGTCTCTCCAAGCCATGGCGCAGTGTGAGATCAGGAAAATGCAAGACTGATGGTGGGAAAAAAAAGGCAGAAGAAATTCAGTGCTTGTCTGACATGAAAAACTATAAACAATTTTTCAGTGCCCTCAAGACTGTCTATGGGCCATTAAAATCCACCACCACCCCTTTGCTATCCTCTAATGGTGACACTCTCATAAAAGATAAAAAAGGCATCAACAACAGGTGGAAAGAACACTTCAGCCAGCTCTTCAACCGACCCTCCTCGGTCGACCAAAGGGCCCTTGACCAGATCCCCCAAAACCGCATCATCGAGCAACTTGACGTCCCTCCTTCATTAGAAGTCCAAAAAGCCATTAAACAAATGAGTGCAGGCAAGGCACCCGGTAAAGACAGGATCCCAACCAACGTATACAAGGCCTTAAATGGAAAGGCGCTTCAGGCATTCCATATAGTGCCGACCAGCATATGGGAAGAGGAAGACATGCCCTCAGAACTCAGAGATGCTTCTATCGTAGTCCTATACAAGAACAAAGGCACACAAGCAGCCTGTGACAACTACAGAGGCATCTCACTATTCTCCACTGCTGGAAAGATCCTCACCCGTGTTATACTCAACAGACTCTTGTCATGTCTCAGAGCAGAATCTGCCTGAATCACAATGTGGCTTCTGACCAGATCACAGCACCATCAACATGCTCTTCACGGTGACGCAAATGCAGGAAAAATGCCTTGAGCAGAACCTGAGTGTCTACATTGTCTTCATAGACCTGACGAAGGTGTTCGACACAGTAAACAAGGATGCATTGTGGGTGATCCTTAGCAAGCTTGGTTGCCCAGCAAAATTCATCAAACTGATCTAGCTCTTTCATGTCGACATGACAGGGGAAGTCCTATCTGGTGGAGAGACTTCTGATCGCTTCAACATCTCCAATGGCATCAAACAAGGCTGTGTCCTTGCTCTGGTACTATTCAATCTATTCTTCACCCAAATATTACCACATGCTGTGATGGATCTAGACCTGGGTGTCTACATCAAATACCGACTGAATGGCTCACTATTTGACCTTTGCCGCCTGACTGCAAAAACAAAGACAACAGAGAGACTCATCCTGGAAGCTCTCTTTCCAGATGACTGTGCTCTCATGGCCCACCAAGAAAATCATCTCCAAACCATTATGGACAGGTTCTCTACTGCAACAAAACTGTTTGGCCTGACTATCAGCCTCAGCAAAACAGAGGTGCTGTTCCAACCCGCACCAGGAAGGCCAACTAACCAGCCGTGCATTACAATCGATGGCATACAGCTTTCTAACGTCAACACTTTCAAGTACCTGGGCAGCACCATCGTCAACGACGGGTCCCTAGACCACGAGATCAATTCCAGGATCCAAAAGGCCAGCCAGGCACTCGGGCGGCTGCGCTGCAAAGTCCTCCAACACAGAGGTGTAAGCACTGCAACGAAGCTCAAAGTGTATAATGCAGTGGTCCTCGGCTCGCTCCTGTACGGTTGTGAAACATGGACACTGTACCGGAAGCAATGAAACAGCTGGAGCAATTCCACCAACGCTCCCTCCAGTCAATCATGAGGATCCAATGGCAGGACCGAATCACCAATCAGGAAGTCCTCGACAGAGCCAACTCCACCAGCATCGAAGTCCTGGTCCTCAAAGCCCAGCTACGATGGTCTGGACACGTCATCCACATGGACCCACAGCGAATACCAAGACAGGTATTCTATGGTGAACTGTCAGCTGGACTCAGGAAACAAGGCCGGCCAAAGAAAAGATTCAAGGATCAGCTAAAGTCCAACTTGAAGTGGGCTGGCATTACACCAAAGCAACTAGAAATCACTGCCTCTGACAGAAGCAGCTGGCGAGCCCACATTCACCATGCCGCCACCACCTTTGAAGATGAGCGACGTTGACGTCTTGCCGCTGTGCGTGAACGCCGACACCAGGCCACACCCGCACCTCCCATAACGACTGGCGTCCCATGCCCCACGTGCCACAAACTCTGCGCCTCAGCCTTTGGACTTCAAAGCCACATGAGGGTACATCAATAGATGATAATGCACAAAGACAATAGTCATTCTCGGCTTCCAAGAGACTACTACTACTAATAGTAGTGGTAAATCAGGTATATACAATTATTCATCAAGTAGTGATAAAGGTTCACACCATCACATGATGAATGGGTCTTGTGTGCTATCACATATGAGAGATGGTGTGTCATCACATGTTAGAGGTGTGATAGTACATGCAATCATATGATAGAGTCATGTGATTACTTGGTGGTGGTACCAGCACATGACAGGAGCATGTCATTGTGTGCCATCATATGATGGAAGGATACTGGCTTATGCCATCAAATATCAGAGTTGTGACATAGCATACCATCCATGCCATGCCAGGTGTGTCATGGTGTACATTACATAATGGCCATGTCAGAAATATGCCATCTCATGACATAAACATGTTGTCATTTGATTGAAGTATGTTAAAGCAATATGTGGTTATATCTTCACATGATGGGAGTGTGGTATTATATATTATCACATGTTGGAAGTGTGACATTGTTGATGCCACATGATAGAGGAGAAGTGTAAAATGATGTCATAATGAATGCATGTTATCACATGACAGAGGGGTGAAATGTCATAATAGTATACAAGTGTGTCATCACACATTGGAGACAGTCATGACAGTATGCCGCATGACAGAGTGATATCATGATACATTATTATATGACAGGTGTATGTCATCACATAATCCATGATGGTGGTGTGTTATCATATGATGGGGTGGGTAGCATGTAATAGGCATGGCATAACATGCCATTATACTCATAGTCATGTAAGAAGATAGTGGCATCACATACCAGAGCCAGGGTTTTCTGTGTCATCACATGATGGAAGCTTGCCATAGCTTGTTGTCACATGATAGTGATGTGGAATCACACAACAGTGCTTTTTTTAGCTGCTATCATGTGACAGATGTGTGTCATCAAATGACAAAGGTACGATGGAATATGTCATCAGAAGTCAAAATAGTGATATTAATATTGTCAAATGTCAGCATCATCATAGATGCAAGTCACCATGGAATAGAGGCATGTTATCTTTTGTAGTAACATGACCACATCATGGCATTATAGGATAGAGATGGCCATCACATGATAGACCATCATATCAGAGATATGGCATGATATGCCATTACATGGCATAGATATGTCATCTCATAATGGGTACACAAGGTCATTATTGTGGCATGTTTTCTCATGGTGGTCATGCATTTTCACATGGCAGTGGCAAGTCATTGCATGATATAAGTATGATCTAGTTTGTCATCAGATGTCAGAAAAGACATACAATATGAAAGAAATACATATAATTTCAAACTATCTACTCTAAATTTTGATCCTTTGTTTACTCACTTTTGGTGCTGAGGTCTCTGGAACTGAATTCTAGACTTGCTCTTCTCCAGAGATGAAATCAAGATGAAATTCTTTTCTTTGCCACTACTTTTATTGACATACTACTAGAATGCCAGCTTTAGCAAAAAGATAAGGAAGAGAAATTGAGCAAATAAGCATCAAAAAGATTACAAAATAATCACTTTTTGAAGAGGATATGATAGTGTACTTTAAGAACCATAAAGTCAACTAAAATATATATTGAACAATGAATGTCACAAGATATAAATAAATACAAAATATCAACAGCATTTCAATATCATGCCAATAAAAGTAAGAAAAATATAAGGAATTCCCATGATTTTTCAATTTACCTACCAAAATCCTACCTACCTTAGTTATACAACAACAACAACAAAACTATAAAAATATAACTACAAAACTCTATTTACAGAAACAAAAAGGAAACAAATTTTTGAGAAATAGTCATTATCCAAGGACACATCTATCCAATATAATAAAAAATTACAAAAGTATTTAAATTTATTTACTTATTCAGTATTATAACCAGTTTAAAAGTTGCTTAGTTGAACTAGAAAAAATAATAAAGTTCACAAAATTCAAAGCTAAATAATGAAAAAAGTAGGAATAAAGGGACCCTAATAGTATCAGTTCTCAAGCTAACTTACAAATGAGTAATTCTCAAAACAATTTGTCACTGTTTAAAAAATATTCATCAGACAGTGCAAGATTTTAGGTACAAATATATAGAAACAAATGAAACTAGAAATTGAGTTTTCAATAAATGCAAAAACCTCAATTACTGGGGTAATGCCCAAAGTTGATTTAAGCTGCTGGAGAAAAATAGATGAAAAAAATTAGATTTAGATCAACACCTTTCACCTTAAACCTAGATAAACTCCAAAATGACATGATTTCGCTATAAAAAGTCACATCATAAACAAATTAGAGAAATAAGAAAAAGATTACTTATCAGATATATGGCTAGAGAAGAGTATATAACCAAATAAGAGACATAAATCACAAAAAATGAAATGGATTAAAATTTTTTTCAGAAAATGTAAAGATTTTCTAATATAACTAACATTAGAAGAGAACTAATGGGGGAGGGGATACTTTCTATCTAGTATCTACTAAAGGTCTTGTTTCTGAAGGAGCCATTCCCTAAATGATAAGTCCTTTATGAATAAGAATAGGCAGCTTTCAAGGGAAGAAATCCAAATTATCTATAGCAATATATATTGCCCAGTGACTCTTCCAGTCTCCAGAAGCCTCTCCTAGTATATCACACCTTCCTTCTGAGAATCAAACTTGGGACCTTTGGCTTTCAAGACTGACATGCTTCCTACTGCGCTAAAGAGTCACTCCCCTCTGGCTTGGATTTAGTCCCCATCTGAAGTGGATTGTAAAAGCCTGAGATTCCCCTGAGGGTGTATTCTCATAAGAACAGGGAACAAGTACAAACTTTGGGGTCTCCAACTCACAAGCTAGTCCTGAAACCTAGGGTTCATCAGATACTACTAGGCTACAAGTTTGGGGTTTTTAGATTTCATGTTGACAATATATATTATCATCCTTAAAGGCTGGGACTATCTTTTGCCTTTATTTGTATCCCAGGAGCATTGAAATTGTATGATAAATGCTTATTGACTGAATGAACAGGTTATTGAATTCAGTTATTTCTAATTCTCTCTTATTTGTTCTCTAGTTATTGATGTCCTTGTCAATTTTATTTTAAATCAGTATCACAAGCTTTCAATGATTCTTACTGCTTTATAGTGTTTGAATTCTGGAATTCCTAATCCTTTTTCAATAATCCTTTTTTATATTTCCTTTGACACTCTATATCTTTTGTTCCTCCAAATTAAATTTATTATTTTATCTAGCTCTGTAAAGTATCTTTTTTTGTAGTTTGGGCTAGCATTGAGGTAGTATCAAATTTTATAAATTAACTTTTGATGTTATATTGAGGTAACTCAGCCTTGAGTACAGAATATTCCTTCAATTATAAGTATTTTTTTTAACTTTAAGAAGTGTTTTGTAGTTATTTTTCAATTGATATAAGCATTGAATTGCTTGGGTAGATTGCCTCATAAATATTTTATTCTCTTTGTAGTTATTTTGGATGAGTGCCTCTGGGTCCTTTTATTACTGTGCAGAAATGTTATTGATCTTTGTGGATTTACTTTATAGCTTGCAACATTGCAATAGCCATTTTCTCAGCTAGTTTCTTTGCTAATTCCTTGGGATTTTCTAAGAAGTCACAATGTCATCAGCAAGTATGTAGAGTCCCTGCACACAGAAAGTTCTTAATGAATGATTGTTCCCTTCTTTCCTTCTTTTTCTTTGCTTATATTTATGCTCTTAATTTCTTTTATTGTCTTAATGCTATTTTTAGCATTTTTGAATGATGACAAATAAAAATAGGGAAAGGCTGGATCCTCCTATATTTATTAGGAAAGCCTTGAGTGTTTTCACAATTACATATAATGCACTTTTAGTTTTACATAGATTTTTTTAAAAAATGATTTAAAAGAATCCTTCTATGTTTATATTTCACAGAGATTTTAGCATCAGTAAGAATTGTACTTTCTCAAAGGTTTTTTCCCCTACATCTGTCAAAATAACCATTTGGTTTGAGGTGTTTTGTTTCTAATATGATGATATCAGTTGTTTCCCTTATGTTTAAATCTTCTTACCTCCCTGGTATAAATTCAATGTGAAAGCAATTTGGGGGAAATAAATTTCTGTAGGCTTTTTGCTAGAATTTTATTTTTAAATTGTGAATCAACATCCATTATTTATTATATTCTATAATCCTCTGTGCTTTACATTCCCCTTGATTAGGTATTAGGACTACATTAATCTGCTAATACAAGTTTTGTAGAACATTTTTTGAAGTTTTTAAACTAATTGTATAGGACAATTTTTTAAGGTCGCTAGGTGGTATGGAATGTTAATATTAATCTGTACCCTTTTTTGACCTCCAAAACAACCCTTTTGGTTTTAAAGCAAAAAAAAAAAATGCTTGATCTTAAGACAGAAACCAGAATTGGATTTCTTACTCTTTGCTGAGACAGGGTGGAGACAGGTTATCTACAAACAAACCTCTTAGGTGATGAAGTAATTAAATGAGCCAAGCAGAACCATGTGGAGAGAAGAGTGCATGTGTCTGGTGTGGCCATTCTAAATGCCATGTGGTTATTCCTGGCATCTAGAATACCCACCCCTTGTCCTAATTGAGGTCTGAGTACTTCAATCACAGAGGATCAGAAAAGCGACATAATAAAGAGCATAAACGGAAGGACAGGGTAGGAAATCCCCTCTCTTCCTGGAGCCATGGATTTAGCAAGGTGCAAGGCCTAAGTATGGGTTGGTTCAGCCTGTTGCAGAGAAGACAGCGGAAAGAGCTAGGTGGGCACACATGACTTATGTTTCTCTCTTTTTCTATTTAATCAATAATTATGAAATTAAGATAGTGTCTCGACAGAATTTTAATCATAACAGTGGCTTAGTGAATGGAGTTTTAGCCTGGAGTTGAGAAGATTTGAATTCAAATCTAGACTTGGACATTTATTCACTATATGCTCCTGGGCAGATCATTTAACTGCTATCTGCCTCAGTTTCCTCAATTATAAAATGAGGACAATAATAGCACTTATCTCCCAGAATTATTACAAGAATCATATGAAATATTTGAAAATCACTTAACACCACATTTTGACATAGAGTAGACTCTTAATAAAAGTTTATTTCCTTCCTTCCTTTAAAAGTTTGATAGAATTCTCTAGCAAACCTTTTATGACCAATAGGGGTTTGTTTCCTCCCTTTAGTAGTTTATTTACAATTAGTTCTGTTTCCTTTTCGAAATTGCATTGTTTATTATTTCTATTTGATATTCAAATAACATGGGTAATCTTTTGTATATAATCCATTATTTTTAAATCTATTTTTCATTGGCAAATAAATTATTTTTTTCTGAGTTTATTGTGATTTTACCTTGGATCACCTTTAATCTTGTTAATTTATAATGAATTCATCAGTGTTTTAAAAGAAATATCTTAGTGATGTTTATCAGTTCTGTAGGCATTTTGGTTTTCAATTTCTACTCTAAAAGATTTTCTCTTTTGTATTTAGTGTTCATTTATTGACTATCTAGTTTTTATGGTATATACGGTTTATTAATTCTCTTTTTCTATTTTGATGTCATTAGAGATATAATTTTTATACTGAAAATTGTTTTTGTTGCATCTCAGAAATGTTTGTGTTTTGTCTCATAATCATTAAATTTCACATAGCTATTGTTTCTTTGATATGTTGCTAGATCCATTCATGACATGAATTCATTATTTTCATGTAGTTCTATAAATATGTGTGTATTCCCTAAGATATTTAAGCCATAAATTATGTATTCAGTGGTCTATATTTATAGGATTATTTGATATTTCTCTATACTGGTAATATATAGTTTAAGTTTTTCCTAAATAATACTCAAAAGACTTTCTTTTTTGTCTCTTTCCTTCCCATTTATTCTAAAAATTTTGTTCTATGATTCATATTCTGTAGCCTTATTTATTCTTCCTTTAATCTCTTTGTGCTCCTCTTTGAAGTAAACTTCTAAAGTGTCAGATTTAAGTTCCCTCTTCTAACCAATTTCTATATTATTGCTTCTGTTCAATTCGGCCCATTATTCCCTTTTTTCTGTTGTGTCTCAATTTTAGAAGTATTACTTCATGAGGGAAGTAATATTGACAGAATGGGCCAAGAGTATAATTGGAAGAGAAGAGTAGTCTGGATTCCATTTGGGAAATTATACAGTATTTTTAGTAACCCTAAAATAATAGCTCATTTAAAATATCAATACTCTTCTGGTGATGTTGCATGGCTATGAGTCATAAAATATACAATATCCAAAGAATTAAAGTTATAGATCATCATTCAAAAGGCAATGGAAAGGTACCCTGTTTCTGTGAGTAAACTACAGGATATTTCCAACAAGTAATTGTATAGGAGAAACAACATAAATGATTGAAGAAAAGTATGAATGATTATCTAATGATATAATGAAAATGAGGGATAACCACTGAATAGTGCAAATGATCTACTGGTATCTATAAAGTCAAGTGATCTATATGAAGGCCCCTAATATGTTGGGTAGACCCTCTGGAGAAAAGTAGAGCTGCCCAGGATAAGATTGATTGGGTAGGTTATGACCGAAACCATTAGAGGAAAGACCTATGGATGAGATCAAAGATTCAAAGAATTGAAGAATTAACTCTGGAAAGTCTGTATATACAAGTGTAACCTAAGAAATACAGGAATAGCCCTGAAGAGCCAAACAGCTATTTCCCATTAGGACTTTTAAATAATGAATTTATCATGTTAACTAATTATCACTGTGGAAAACAGAAAATGGGGGTTAAGTGGTGGTGTAAGAGAAGAATTCCTGAGGGAATTAGGTGCAGGATAAGATGGACCAGAAGTAGAAGGAATTTTAAATGGGAGAAATCTAAAGGAGATTAATTTGGACAAATGGGATGATGGCAAGCATCAGTGACCTCTAGTTATAGGCAAAGCTGGGAACTACATAGTATATATATATATATACTACATCTATCTTCATGGTAACCAGATGAGTCAGTAATCACGTTAAGTCACAAATACCTACTGAAGCCCCAGAAAAGAAAGCTTTTGCCACAAAAATCCTAGTCACTGTCAAATGACTCAATATTAGAAATGAACATGATTTTATCATTGGAAGTAGTATGAAAAAGAATCTTTACTTCTTCTTTGTTGCTACATTCAAAGGAAAATGGTTTGCAGATAAAATCTCCTATTTGTGTTTTCTTCCTCTCTGAGAATGTGAGTTCCTTGAGGGTAGCAGCAACTCTTACTTTTCTGTTTGTATCCTCAGCACTTAGCAAATGTTTTGCACATGGTAATCTTTTTACAAATGCTGTCTCATTCACTTATTCAGAAAGCATTCTATCTACATCCTCCTCATACTTGCATAGAAATTCTCCAATTCCTAAAACTCACTCTTTGTTCATTTCTACCACTCAGATCTTTGTACTACTCAGGCTTTACTTCTTTAAAACCTTGGATTCCCCCTACTTAGTGTCCTCTCTCATTATCAAATTGCCCTCTGTTTATTTATTTGTATGTGGAATAGGAGATTGGATTAGATTACTTCTCACTAGAGTTGATTGTGCATATTTTGACTTCATGGGGAGGGGCTTACATGCTCTGTCCCCTTGCTAACATTTATGTGTGACCAGAGGTTCTTCATTGTTTCTTTGAACTCTGTGATTGGGGTAAAGATAGCAAAGTACCAAAAAAGAATGTCAACTGAGATGGAAGAGCTTTCCACTCTGTGGTCTATAAAGAATGAGGAGAACAGGCTTAGTTTAGCATTCTATTCCATGAGCACATTACAGAAGAACATGACTTATCTAAACCTGAGATTGAGATTGGACCTCAAATCCTTGGATGGCTCTTGTGCTTTATGTTTCTTTCCCTACTCACAGATGGCTAAACAATAATCCTAGGAAATAGGCATTTCCAGTACTGGTGATAACCTGTTAGTTCAAGAAGTCAAAAGTTCTTAGGTGTTGACCAACAGAGGGAGGTTATTCCTGTCACTTCAGTGATTCTCAGAAGATACCACTAAGAACTTCTCCTTTACCAATGCAGATCTATATCTTCTCTAAACTTTGTTGTCTCAAAAAGTTAACTGGTGCTAAGAGATTAAGTGACTTGTCCACAGTCACATAGCTAGCATGTGTGAGAAGCAAAATCTAGACCCTAGTCTTCCTAAATCCAAATCCAGTTTTCTCTCTACCATTCTACATTGCTTCTCATTTGACAGTTATAACAACATTTTTGAGACTGACTTTTAGGTTTTGAATAGAACTAGTCCAGTGATTCGCCCCAAGAAATCCAGAGAAAGAAGCATAGGAATAGGATTGTAGAGTTGAAACCATTGACTCTAACCTTGTTTTACTGAGAGTGTTAAAGCATAGAGAGATTAAGTGACTTGCCCAGATTAAGTGGCAAAGCCATCAACTATCTGAAGTAGGTTTCAAAAGTAGTTATTCCTATATCTCTATAGAAGAGCAAATATGGACTCCACAGGTATATGATTCCATATGAAAATCCAGAAATTACCCTGGAATTGTTATATAAACACATATGTAAAGGGAGAAACCTTTTTATCCAAGAGATCTGGCATCATAGATATAAGCTATAAGTAAACACTTTGTAAGTAGAGACTATTCCTTGTACTCATATGCCAATTGCCTAGCACAGTAACTGACATAGTGTAGATACTTTAAAAAATAGTGATTGATTGATTAATTGATTGATTGGAATAGCAAGAGGATGGAGCTTTGGTGAAATGGGAGAATAATACATTTCTGAAATGTCTTTCCCACTTCTCTCTAGCATAAATTCATGAAGGAACTGATTTTCAGTTTTGAGAACTTAATAGGTCTCTGCTTGTTGATGGAAATTTACTTAATAGTGAATTTAAATATAGCTTAAAATGTTATGCTACCTTTCATTTCTGAAGTGTATTCAACTGATGAATAGAAGTAGAAAAATTATCCCTTCCTTTATATAGTATTTTAGTTACTGACTAGAATGAAAGTAGTTTGATAGGGCACTTAAATCACTTAAACCACCTACAGAAGGAAGAAACATAAGTGCCATGTATACCTAGTGCCATGTACACCTTTTGCAATCTTATTCTCAACCTCATTACTCAACTGAAATTGTTCTCTATAAAGTTATTAGTGATATCTTAATTGTCAGATCTGATGGCCTTTTTTCACAATGTCCATTTTTTATCACTCTGAAACATTTAATATCATTGACTATCCTTTTCTTCTGTATACCTTCTCTTCTTTGGATTTTTGTGACACTGAGCTCTGTTGGTCATATGCCTTATCTTTATGACAGTTTCTTCTCACATTCTTTTGCTGATTCATTGTCTCTTTCTAACTTTGAGTGTGCCACAAGGCTCTGACCTTGGACCTCTATTTTTTTGTCTTTAGCAATTTTCATTTATGTCATTAAATTTTCTCAATTGCAGCTTTTTAAAAATTAACATTCCTTATTCATAGCTGCACTCTTTGTGGTGGCCAAAAATTGGAAAATGAGGGGATGCCCTTCAATTGGGGAATGGCTGAACAAATTGTGGTATGGTGATGGAATACTATTGTGCTCAAAGGAATAATAAAGTAGGGGAATTCCATGGGAACTGGAATGACCTCCAGGAATTGATGCAGAGTGAGAGGAGCAGAACCAGGAGAACATTGTACACAGAGACTGATACACTATGGTACAATCGAATGTAATGGACTCCTGCATTAGTGGCAATGCATTAGAAAGGTTGAGAACCACTGGTCTAGGCCCTATGCCATGACCCCACAATACAGTTCCTCATGTTGCAGTGACCCCACACCAAAAAATTGGTGGCTACTTCAAAACTGTAATTTTGCTACAGTTATGATTTGGAATGTAAATACCTGATATGCATTATGTATTCGCATTGCTACTAAGTGAGAGGTTGAGAACCGCTGCTCTAATGAAACTTCTAGTCCCTCTTATAAAACTTAGATTATTATTCATGCTAAGTCTCTAGATTTCCTCCTGTATTTGTGTGATCATAATTCATATTATTTTAAAGCTTGTAGGGACTTTTGACATTCTTTGTCTTAATAATTCCTAACCTTTCTTTGTGTCATCTTCTTTGGCAGTTTGATAAAAACCTGTGGATCTATTCTCAGAATAAATGTATAAAATAAAATTCTTAGGATTGCAAAGGAAATCAATCAAGTACAAGCTGGACTTGTTTTGACCCCAAATTAAGGGCTCCTGCCTTAGCTCCAGCAGGACCTCTTCATTTTATAAATGAGAAAACTAAGACCTCCCAGAGAGCCATAGCTTGTTATTGATATCCTAATCATTAAAAACATGCTCTCAAGAAATTAAGAAACAGACCAATTGGATGAGACATCTAAAATAAATTTTGGTCTTGGTTGTTCTACCTCATGTGTTCATCCAAAAGATCAAATTTACTTGAATATTCAACTTGAATATTCAACTTGACAATCACTATCAGTCTTTCACTCATTCTTCTGACTCTTCTTATGGAGGGTTTACTCTCATTTTTTCTCTAGAGCAGTGAACTTTTCTTTTTACCATTTTCCAGATTACTTCGAGAATACCATCCTCATTGCTATGAATCATATTTTAGAAAGAATACAGTGCAAAGAAAACTATCTCTGGAGTTGGAAGACTTAGTTTCAAATCCTATCTCTAATGCTACCTACCTATTTGACCTTGATTAAGACAATAAACCTCACTAGCCCTATGATCTATAAAAAATGGAAGAATTTCAGTTCTGAATTTTTGTAGGAAAATAAGAATTGTTTTGTGACATAGGGATAATGTGGGACATGTCAACTAATTATTAGGCCATGGTCTTAATTGTGTCCCACCTTACAACCCTTTCTACAAAATTAATGATCCAGAATTTTCCTACTAATCTATCAAAACTTATCTGCTCTTTTTCCTTTCTTGTTTTCTTCCTCTCTACTATGTAAGTAAAATGACTAGCTGAGTTGATAAACCAATCTATGCATTCATCCTACCAAGTTTTCTAATAATTATAGCTGTCTTAAATGGAAGAACTACCTCATGAAGTAGTAGATAATTTGTCAGTTCTGCATGACTCTAATCTCTACAAAGACAAGGACCATAGTCTTTTGCTTTGTATTGCCCTCACTTTGGTCATAAGAGGCACTAAACATCTACTGAGTAAAAATAAATCAATAAGCAAACAAACATAAAATAAATAAATAAGGGAGAGGTCTAGAAGACTTTTGAACTAACTCTCAAATCTATATCTATGATAATATGATCTTATGTTGCAATTGGGGGCAAATAGAATGATAAAGGATCTTCATGCCATGTGAGGATGTATTGAAGGAACTAAAGTGGTTTAGCCTAAAGAAGAGAAGATGAGGCAGAAATGATAAATTTTCAAGTATTTGAAAGGCTCTTACATCAAAGAGGTTATAGATTTGAGGGCAAAAGTAGGAGTAATGAATGGAATTTACAAAAAGATAAATTCAGAATGGATTGGGGGAACCCCACCAATTTCCTAATAATTATAGCTGTCTGAAATGGGACTACCTGATGAGGTAGTAGATTATCTGTCA
Organism: Monodelphis domestica; assembly: GCF_027887165.1. Lineage (NCBI taxonomy): Eukaryota > Metazoa > Chordata > Mammalia > Didelphimorphia > Didelphidae > Monodelphis > Monodelphis domestica. Next base: position 215,718,788 of record NC_077227.1, read on the forward strand.
CTTCAAGTTTTATTAAAAAGATTATATTACCATTGATTGGATTATATAATAGAGGGCATCATTGTTTTTGGATTTGAACTAAACTACAAAACCTGAGTTGTTCTTGAAATTCAGTGAACCTATTCATATGACACATTCCTGTTTCTCATATTTAATTTATGTGCATATATAAATGTACATATGTGTATAGGTGCATATATATACATATATACAAGTATACACTTTATAGTGTGTGGGTGTGGGATACATACACACACTATAAATTAAAAGTATTTGGAATCTACAATAAAAGGCAGGATAGTGCAATAGAAAAAATCCCAGATATAGAATGACAGGATCTGGGTTTCCTCAATATAGACAGATAGATAGTAATATAAAGATTGACACAGTGTGTGCATATAAACATATTTTCAGCTGCTTAGGCAGTAAATAGCAAAACTCAGGTCCTATCACTCCAAATCTGGAGCTATCTCTTTTCTACTATCCTGCCTTTCTTTGTAGTTTCCAATTTCAGTTTATAATGTGCGTACACAGATGTGTAGTACATACACACACACACAGACACACACTGGCTAATCTCCAGTTAGATACCAAGAGAGATACAAGTAACTTGCCTTCATGGACCCTAGTAGAGAAAATAGAATACTTATCAATGCATAATAACTTTGTAATATCAACAAAGTCAAATAGAACATGACCTGAATGTAAGAAAGTTACAAAGCACTCTGCACGATTTGAGAAAGGAAAACTGATTTCCTACAATGAGTATCAAGATAGCCTTCCTGGAGTAGGTGGCATGATTTTGGACTTCTAATCTCTCCTGCCCTAACGCTTTCATCATCTTTTGCTATTTTTTTTAATTTCATGGCATCTTCCACAGCAATGATTATACCATATTTCTATAATTCTAGCATAGTGCCTGCCACATTCATCATTCTGCTGATACTACATAAATTTTGTGAATACATGATTGGGGGGTTGAGGAGGGGAGGAGCTGTTCCCTTATAATTATACCATATCTTATAGCATTTTGCACTGTAGCTTGATTTTGCAAATACAGCATAAATTCTATGAGTATATGGCAAGGGGAGGGAGGAGAGGAGGGGACATTTCTTTCTATAGTGAGCTGACACAGCTTCCACTTTTGTTTGGGAATCCATCAATTTCCTAAAAAATAAAAATAAGAAGAATGTTGACACAGCCTACTGATAGAAATGTGGGTTGGCTAGGAAGGTTGTATTGGTCAGATAAGGTAGGGTTGATACAAATGTCATAAGTCAAATAGATTTGGGGACCTAGTGATTTTTTGAAAATAACTAAAAAACTTGGGGGGAATTTATCTGTTAGAATATTCCTTTTTCTTTGTAGGCTGTCACCCAACAAGGTTGCAAACTAGGATTGGTGTTCCTGAAATAGAATCCTTTCTTTTAACATTTTTTCAACAAGTTTCTTAAAAATCATCTTTTTAAAAAACCTCTGAATTCCATCTGCTTTTGAACCATATGCTTATAATTTTTTTAAAGTAAGTACTACGATTGAGCATTAAGCAAAAGGCGAGTAGATTGGCATTTATACTTTCATCCAACTAACAAAGGACTAGGGGAAAAAAGGAAGGTTGGAAGAAAGGGGAAAAGAAGCAAAGCAAATAATGCACTATTTCACTTGACAGTGAGATTTCATCAAGTTAATTAATATCTGTCATAACAGAATACAGTAAAATATATATGTTCCATTGCTTACTTTCCAAATTTGGCCTACACCAGTGTTTTGATTTCTGACAGTAGAAATGATGTTCTTCTGAGTTGTCAAATTTGATTTGAATACTCAATTAGCAAATCCACTAAATGTCATCTTATGATTTTTTAAAAATTCACTCTTTTGATTTGCTTTCATTTCAAAGTATCTCATCATCATTATGAAGGCCTTTGAAGTATTTTACATCTTTGACTTATTGTCCATTTTAAAAGCTTTTGGATGGAAGCCTGGTGTTTGCATACCCAGTCTCTCCCCCAGTGTATTAGTCATCATTAGGCCTTTTCACCATTTCTGAAGCTTCCAATATTTGCTTCAATCATTAGGGGCATAGTGTGGTTTAGTAAAAGTACATTTATTTTTGCATAGAAACTGAGAAAAGTGTCAAGTTCAAAGGCAAGAAGCCACATATTCTTACATTCAGTTTTACAAAGGAAAAGGAAACTCTTCAGTGTTTGGTCCACTAGAGTTCAGTAGGGTTTTCCTCCCTAGATTACTTTTTAAAACCATAGATTATGTCCTTAAGGAAGCTGGGAGGTGCAGTGGATAGTGTCCTGCCTCAAACCAGGAAGACCTGAGGTCAAAACCTGCCTCAGGACTGATCCAGTCATTCTTGGGGCCAATTTGGAACTCTGCAGAAAGGGCTATAAAACAATGCTTATACCCTTTGATCCTGCGATACCACTCACTACTAAGTCCCTATCTCAAAAAGATTTTTTTAAAGAGGGAAAGGACTTAGTTGTAACAGCCCTTTTTGTGGTAGCAAAGAAATAGAAATTGAAGGGATGTTCCATCAATTGGAGAGTGGCTGAGCAAATTATGGTATATGATGGTGATGAAATACTATTGTACTGTAAGAAATGAACTGGATGATTTCAGAAAGAGCCAGAAAGACCTACATGGACTGGTGCAAGTGAAATAAGCAGAACCAGGACAACATTGTGCATAGTAACAGCAATATTGTATGATGATGAATTGTGAGAGAGTCAGATACTCCCAGCAATACTATGATCCAGGACAAATCTGAAGGTCTTATGACAAAGAATGCTATCCACCTCCAGAGAAAACTGTTGGAGTCAGAATGCAACAAAGCATACTATTTTTCACTTGAGTTTATTTGGGTTTTTATTGGGGGGGGTATCTAATTATTTTCTTACAAACGAGAACAATACAGAAATATGTTTTGCATGATAACAAATTTATAACCCCTGGGGAACCTGTTTCAGGGACTTAATAGCTGTGTGACTTCAGGGAAATCATTTAATCTCTGTTTGCCTCAGTTTCTTCATTTGTAAAATGAGGGTAATAAAAGCACCTATTTATCAGAATTGTGAGGATCAAATCATTTAATAATTGTATGTGCCTGGTATTTGGTAAGCACTATATAAATGTTAACATCATTATAGTCTGTGGTCATAAAAGTGTATTGGATTTGAGGTCAAAAGTGGATTCAAAATTCTGATTTTTACTTCCTATAAAATCCTGAGCAAGTGGTTTAATTGCTGAGCTCCTGGACTCATGTATAAAATGAAGGAATTGAATTGGGCATTTCAGAGGTTTCTTCTACTTTTAAAGCTATGACTCTTTTTTGGAGTAGGATGAAGAAGGGCCCAAACTTATGATTTCCTTAGTATGAACTCTCAGTGTGAATAAGCTCAAATAAGGTTGGTGTCATGTCCAGCTCTTTATGACCCCATTTGGAATTGTAAGGGGAAATATGGGTTAATTTTTAAAGGGCTGGATTATTTAAGAGTTTGGTCACCAGGAATTTAACTAATTCCAAAGATATTTTATTTAAAATGTATTTACAAAATGTAGAAAAAGTGAAACAAGAAATCAGAGAGAGCATAAAGTAAGATATCTAGCATGAGAACTAAGTAATTTACTCCTGGCCCCTCAGGGCAGGAAGAATTAGGGTCAGCTGGCCTCCACAAAGCCAAGGACCCAGGAAGTCTCTTTAGAAAATCCAGCAGTTAAAGGTTAGCTTTCCACTCACCAAGTGTCAATCCAGTCAGCAGATTCTTCTGCCCCTCTTCACCATCCTTTACTCAAAAGCATGAAGAATTGTTCTCCAGCAGAAGTAGAAGTCCAAGTTGAACTCCACTCCAAGAATCCCCAAACTCTGTATAGCGCTCTCTCTTCTAAAGGCATTTTCTCTTCTGTCACTTCCCCTAATTCCACGTCTACCAACCACAGCTGACACTTTGCTCTAGGACTGCCCAGAAGGCAGTTAGTCGATTCTGATTCATTACCCACTATGGCACACGTGGGTCACAGACCTCCTACTTCATGATTAAGTGGGATATTTGCACTTTTGATGATTAGATCTAAATGGGCAGATCTTCATACTTCTAAGTACCATATTTTCACTTTTTGTGATTGAATCTAAAAATAGGCAGGTCTCCATACTTAACTTTTCAGTAGGGTATTTAAATGTATGGGGATTAAAATCTAAAAATACACATAGGTTACAATTTAAATCTTCACAATCAGGGAAGAGCTAAGTACCTTCATTGTTACAGTTAGGGGAGAGCCAAATCCAATTTTCACAGTATGTTTTTGGCAAAGATTCTAGAGTAGAGTAGAGTAGAGTAGAGAGATTCTAGAGTTACCATTTTCTTCTCTAGCTTCTTTTATAGGTGAGAAAGCTAAAGCACACAAGGTTAAGTAACTTGCACAAGACTTCACAGCTAGAAAGTGTCTGATGTCAGATTTGAACTCAGGAAGAGGAGTCTTTCGGATTTGAGGACTGGCACTCTATCTACTGTGCCACTTAGCTGGCCTATCTGATGAGGCTACAGTTCTGCAAAGTTAAAGAATTGCCTGAGGATTCTGAGAGGAATCAGTCAGTAAAACTTATAGGCAGGACTGGAATTCTGGATTCCTTGATTTTGAGGCTAGATCTCCATCCACTATACCAGCAGTGTAAAACCCAACAAATCATTCATAAGGATCCATGCCAGCAGCATATTGACTTAGAAAATCCCATATTAAGCTTATTTATATTTCATTGCATTTTAATTTATTTTATTAAATATTTCCCAATTATATTTCCCAATTTTAATGTGGTTCCCATGCACTAGGAATAGGCCTCTGACCATGGCACATAAAAAATTGGTTGCAAAGTGGAAAATTCACTCGTGTTGATGGTATTAAGTCTATCAAATACCTAGGAATTTAGAATTCAATTATTTTTTTATTTCATTCAATAGAACACATTTGCATATATAGACAGAAAGCTAAACTGTGAGTCAGAATTTTTTGGAGAGGTGGGATAAGTGATGCTGGTGGTAAGATTATCATATCTTCATTAAAGAGTTATACAATAAGCCTTTACTTTGTGTTATGGGCATTAATAAAAAAGATAAAAAAATAAGGTTCATGCTTTTAAGAAGTTTGCAAGCAACATGATTCCCATGAGATAATGTGCCTGCATTGGTGATCATCCATAATAATATAGAGTTAGAGCTAGGAGGGAACCTTAGAGAACATCTAGAATAAACTTGATTTTACAGATGAGGAAACGAAGGCTGGAAATCTGAAGTTATTTGTACATGGTCGGTTAGTAACAAAACCTATATAAGTACAAATTTAGGAGTATTTTTTTCTACCATCCTGTCTTTCAGGATAGTCTCCAAAAATATTGGTGATAGTTGGACTTTTCTTGAGTCTAAATAAGGTTCAGATTCAGAGAAGCACCCTTGAAATGCTTAACTTATACAAGCATCATTCTGTCTCAATATAAAACTAACCCACTGGGGTTTGCCACAACTGTCAACCAGTTATTTCTGTGCCTACATGGAAAGATAGGAGCCTGGAGTAGAGAAAAATGCCATAGGAGATTTTGGTTATCTGTGTACCCAAAATGTTCCACATTTAGTGGACAAATAGATTACAACCTAGATCTAGCATTTAGGATATTGCTAAATCTTAGAACCCAGAGAGAGATGTCTTCCTATTCCCACTTTTTAGAGGAAGAAACAGAGAACCAAAAAGTTAAGTGCCAGAGAGACAGTAAATAGAAGAGGCAGGATTTAAAAATAAGTCCTCTGAGGTTTATATATATATATATATATATATATATATATATATATATACTGTTCATCCATTTGTTCATTCATCCATTCATTCGTTTGTTCATTCATTTGTTCCTTCCTTCGTTCCTTCCTTGTCTCTTTTTAATTTTTTTTTCAAATTACACATCAATACATTTTTAATGATCATTTTTTGACATTTTGCAATTCATTATCTCCCATTCCTTCCCAGCTCTCCCCCATCCCCAAGACAGAAGATAATATGATATTGGTTGTATATGTGTTATCATTTGAGTAATATAATCATTTACATTAATATAATAATGTGTTGCTATTAATATAATAACATTTCTTTTAAATTTATTTTAAAATATGTTTATATCTACTGTTCTTTCTAGTATAAACTACTAGGTCTGGAGAACTACTCCTTGGAATACACTACAGATATAACAAAATTTATTTCTTCAGCGTTACAACCAAAATTATAAAAAAGTGATTCCATAGGGATCTCTAAGAATTAGAATTTGGGAAACAAAATCTTGTATTTAAGTGATATTACAAGTGAAAGGAAGAGGCAAAGTATTATATTACTGGGTTTTGTAGCCCTCAAATAAATGAGTTAATCTAGTGTCATATGATCAATTTCTAGGCTGAATAGTGGAAGGAAGGAAAGAAAGAAGAAAGGAAGGAACAAAAAAACAAAGGAAGGAACAAAGGAAGGAAGAATTTTTTCCAAATAAATTATAAAACAAAAGGATGCTTAATTCATGTGCAACATAGGGGTTACTGGTGTGGATTTTAGATTTTCTCCACCCTGCTTAGTCAAGAATTCTAGCAACCAGGAATGTATACACCCCTACTCAAGGATTAAGTGTTGAGGAGGATGGACATTTCCCTTTTCTCTCTTCTTCTTAATTTTTTCTTCTATTGTAATTAACACCACCATAAAAATCCCAAACTGATATGAGTAATTTATTGGGATTGAATTAATCTCTGGCAACCACTAGTATAATATATTCAGTCAAAAATCCCTAATTTTACCCTTAACACTGGTATTATTGTCCAGTCATGCAATTGTGTCCAATTCTTCATGACCATATTTGGGGCTTTATTGGCAAATATATTAGAACAGTTTGCCATTTTTTTCTCTAGTTCATTTTATAGATGAGGAAACTGAGGTAAATAGGGATAAGCAATTTGCCTAGGGTCACACAACTAGTAAGTATCTAAGGCAAGATGCAGATCTTATTAGTATATGGTAGGTATTTATGACAATTGCTCTGTGGGAGCTAGTCAACTATGATAGTATTCATAACTAAAAAATTTTACTTGAGGAAATATTGAAACATATTCACTAATAATCCTATCCCTTACAAGTTAGAAGGCTAATAGCACTGCTGGGTCTGTACCCCAAAGAGATAATGGACAAAAAGACTTGTACAAAAATATTCATAGCTGCGCTCTTTGTGGTGGCCCAAAACTGGAAAACGAGGGGATGCCCATCAATTGGGGAATGGCTGAACAAACTGTGGTATATGTTGGTGATGGAGTACTATTGTGCTAAAAGGAATAATAAAGTGGAGAAGTTCCATGGAGACTGGAACAACCTCCAGGAAGTGATGCAGAGCGAGAGGAGCAGAACCAGGAGAACATTGTACACAGAGACTAATACACTGTGGTATAATCGAACGTAATGGACTTCTCCATTAGTGGCGGTGTAATGTCCCTGAACAACTTGCAGGGATCCAGGAGAAAAAAACACCATTCATAAGCAAAGGATAAACTATGGGAGTGGAAACACCGAGGAAAAGCAACTGCCTGAATACAGAGGTTGAGGGGACATGACAGAGGACAGACTCTAAATGAACACTCTAGTGCAAATACTATCAACAAAGCAACAAAGCAATGGGTTCAAATCAAGAAAACATCTAATGCCCAGTGGACTTACGCGTCGGCTATGGGGGGTGGGGGGGAGGAAAAGAAAATGATCTTTAACGAATAATGCTTGGAAATGATCAAATAAAATATATTTTAAAAAAATTAAAAAAAAAACAAGTTAGAAGGCTAGTTATTTTAAGATATAGTCTGGATTTCTAGGAAAATGGTAATAGAATTGTTACTAATCAAACCAAAGTACCTCACAAATAAACATATTGGCTTTATGGAAAATCATCAGAATTAAATAAAATATTTCAGCAAGAGCTATCTATACACATGTGGTAGCAGAAGGATGGTAGCTGAGTCATCTGAGTGAAAGTTTCAGTTGGAATAGTCCTGAAAGAATCCCGCCACCTCAAGTGTAGAAACAGCCAAACCATCTGTTTCCAACCAATGTGTTCCACAAAAATGAGGGGAGGTTTCCACACAGAAGAATTGGTTACTGGAAATGGAGTTTTAAAGTCTGAGTAATATTCTGTTAGAAGTACAATCTAGTTGTGTTTCTGTCAATCCAATAATCCATGCTTCTTATCCACTACTATTATCTAGTATCAGAATTGTGAATTATTTAACTACAGTGTATGAGAAATTCTATGGTGAGTCTATGACTAGGAACCATGAACCAAAATTGGTCATCTTGTGGGTAATCAAAATTGGAATCTTTACTGGACCAGAGTAACTAAGACTCTCAAACTAAAGACTGTAGAATATGGTAGTTTACTATCCTTGCAACACTTTCCTAAAGGTGCTAAAAGAAATTGAAATCAACAAATTTCAAAAATGAAATTAATAATAAATTAAATTTCATTTAATTAATGACACTATATATTTAAATCTCAACAGTACTTGAAAATTTAATTAAAAACAACTCATATTTATATATTTTATCTTCCCTCTTTTCCTCATCTTCTCAACTGAAGAACTATTGGCCCAATATTTTAGCTAGACCCTACCCAGAAAACTTCTAAAGTTGGCCAAACCCACAAAGTTTCTAAAATAAATCTAAAAAGAATTGAAGAACAAGACTGGAAATTGGAGGAAGAATGAAAAGGGGAGAGAGACAGATGCAGAGAGGCAGAGAAAGAAAGAAAGAAAGAAAGAAAGAAAGAAAGAAAGAAAGAAAGAAAGAAAGAAAGAAAGAAAGAAAGAAAGAAAGAAAGAAAGAAAGAAAGAAAGAAAGAAAGAAAGAAAGAAAGAAAGAAAGAAAGAAAGAAAGAAAGAAAGAAAGAAAGAAAGAAAGAAAGAAAGAAAGAAAGAAAGAAAGAAAGAAAGAAAGAAAGAAAGAAAGAAAGAAAGAAAGAAAGAAAGAAAGAAAGAAAGAAAGAAAGAAAGAAAGGAAGGAAGAAAGGAAGGAAGGAAGGAAGGAAGGAAGGAAGGAAGGAAGGAAGGAAGGAAGGAAGGAAGGAAGGAAGGAAGGAAGGAAGGAAGGAAGGAAGGAAGGAAAGTAGGAAGGAAAGTAGGAAAGGAGGAAGAACCAAAGAAACCTACAGATTGGTGAGAATCACTTTCCTAGCTTCCAGCTCTACCATTTTATTAGTGATAAGAAACAGCAATAGGAAGTAATCAGAGCCCCATATAGTACAAATGATGGGCCAGCTGCACCAGGAATCAGTCTGAGGTAAGCAGCAATAGTCGATATCAGCTTTGAAACAATGAACAAAGAAAAGCAGCATGGAGAGATGCCCTGTGTCCTCAGTTGTTCAGTTGAATAGGCATTTATACTCTAGGAGGTTTGGATATGAGTGGAACATTTGGGTAACCCTTGTTAGTCCCTGAGGGGATGGTCTGAATCTAAATTTTATCTAAAATGAGTTACTAGAAGGCCTAAATTTTAAAATGTGTAGAAAGAGACTTTTTGGACTGCCTACAGCTACGGTAGGCATAGGCAAATCTCCTATATGGTAGTTATCGATATACACACATATATAAATATATAGTATATCTATAAAGAGTATAAATATATAATTTATATGTCCATACATGAATATATAAGTATATATCTTCTTTTATGCCTATGGATATTAATAAAGAATTATTAAGCCATGTTCATGAGATTTAATTACACTGCAACTCAGTTGCAGGAGGGCAGAATTTTGAAGTGATAAGGGAATAACAATCTAATTAGATAAATCTATATAAACCACCTCCCTACATTAACAAGTGGATCAATGTTTTCCACAAAAGAGCAGATCTAGGGGATAGAGGTAGCCAGCTCTCTGAGAACTACGGAGAGCTTGGCATTAATTTAACATGACCTCTAGTATTTGGAACACATAATTGTTAGGATTAGAATAAGATGGCCCATTCCTGGTCTGGTTATTAACTAATTGTAACTAGGTTGTAGTACCCATGTCAAATAAAAATAATAATAGAGCATACCCAAATCTGCCTATAACACCCTTTGAAGAAGATATAATTAAACCCCATTGCCTGACCCTTACCACTCATCTGTCTTGGAACCAATATACAGTATTGATTCTAGGATAAAAGGTAAAAGTTTAAAAAAATATGTGTAGATTGTCTGCACCAAACTCCTTAGTTCTCTGCAATCTTTGTATATTGTTAGGAGAGTTTCTTTTGGTAGGAAAAAAAGCAGTTTTGTACATAGGACATAACATTATAAAATCAAGACAACTCATAGACAAAAAAGGTTGACTTCCACATCTATCATATGTCTCTGCAATAAATTTAAATGAAACATTAATCCAGTCAAAACTGACACATTCTCTCCCTTGGAATGCCATGTGGGGGATGAGGGAAAGCTAGGTGGCTCAGTGGTCTGAGAGCTAGACCTAGAGATGAGAGGTTCTAGGTTCAAATTTGGGTTCAAATACTTTCTAGCTGTGTGACCCTGAGCAAGTCACTCAACCCCCACTGCCTGGCCCTTATAATTATTCTGCCTTGTGTGATGTGGAGATCATTTTGAAAGACTGATATATGTTAATTTAAGGTCACCAAGGAATTCAGCTATGTAATTCCTAAATGAAAACTCAAGTCAGCTGACAACCTTTTTATGGTGTTTTAATTACAAACAGGAGGAAGAAAAGTATTAGAGGTAGAGAGAGAGGGGGAAAAGGAAGAGAAAGAAATAGGGCTTAAATACCCACTCTGCTTAAGCTGAGCCAAAAGCTCAAGGCCCTGGATAGCCGAGGCAAAGAAAAAAGATCAGTCCCTATCACTCACATGACCAAAATGGAGAAACAGTCTGTGGGCTCCTCCACTCCAAACACCAGGCTCCAACAACCACCACCTTCTTCCCTCCACACAGGAAATCCCCAGAACCCCTGAGCAGTCCTCTACCTCATTTCCTGTGTCTCACCTGTACCAATGGTGGCTCTAGCTTAACCTAGGACCGCCCAGAGGTCTGTCCTTTTTGCACATGTCTGTTGAAGGCCATATTCTCAACGAATTAAATCTTGAGTTTTGCTGTAGCCCTTCCTAAATCTTGTTACCCTGAGTAGGGTGGAGATTGTAGTTTCCAAGACCTGATTCTGTTATTCCAAGTATCTTTATTGTTATTGATCAGGAAATAGCTAAATCCGATCTTCTAAAAAATGGTCTGAATAGGGTTGAGTAGTTTTGAAATTCACACTTGGAACCAATATATAGTATAGCTTCTAAGAAAGGTGATGGACTTCTGGGTAAACATGGCAATCTAGATGCGAATTGCTTCCTCTCCCCCATACCGAATGAAACAGACTACCTCAAAAGAGCATAAAAATCATATTTGGAAGATCAGAGGGACTCTCTAGCAATGCACAGCCGAAGGTATGTGGGGTTTGAACATTCCCACACTATAAGTGGGAGAGAAAGCTCATTGCCAAGCATGAGCTGAGCTGAGCTACCCTCCCCCACCCCACTTAGGGAACCAGAGTAGGGACCAAGGCACTCACAGGAGACAGAGAGTGAGGGAGGAACATCTCTGCAGTGAGTGGGGAGCACTCCAGGGTCCTTGGGATCTAACAAGGACTCCCAGGGAACTACCCCTCTGAGCGGTTTCACTGGAGAGTGCCACGGGGGCTCCTGCAAACTGCTAACGCCCTAGAAATGGCCTGAGGCAAAATCTCCTCCACTCCTCCCTGTAGTGGGGGGGGCATGCCAGGGTCCTTGGGAACTGACAAGGACTACCAGGGAAAGACCCCTGGGAGAGGTTTTACAGGGGAAGCCTGTGTGCCTAGGAGAGAAGAGACCACAGACCACCTGGCAGGCGCTAACAAACTTCTGAGGCTGGGAAGAATCAGCCTGAGGCAAAAACATCAAAATCTGCCCACCTCACCCAGATTCCTGAATAAAAAGGAAAGGGAAAGCCACCAAAGGGATGGCTCAGAGTGCCCAAGATCAACTCTCCAAGAAGAAAGGGGAAAAGTAACTATTGAAAACTTTTATGGAGGGGAAACGCAGGCTACAGATGTAAGAGGATGAAATGCAAACAAAATCAAAACACTCCCCCCCCCCAAATGGAAATTATCCACAAGCTCTGGAAGAACTCAAAATGGAGCTTATCCAAAAGATGGAAACCTTCTTGCTAGAAAAATGGGAACAAATTCAGAAAGAGGTCTTCAGCCTGACAGACAAAAACTCACAATTGGAGAAACAGGTGGAAGCCTCTAACACAGTGGTTCTCAACCTTTCTAATGCCATGACCCTGCAATACAGTTCCTCATGTTATGGTGACCCCAAACCAAAAAAGTATTTTGGTGGCTACTTCAAAACTGTAATTTTGCTACAGTTATGATTCAGAATGTAAATGCCTGATATGCATTATGTATTCTCATTGCTACAAATCAAACATAATTTAAATATAGTGATTAATCACAACAACAATATTTAATTATATGTTGAGAAATATTTATCCAACAGGAGGCAGCCTGAGCGCTGGGGTGGGAGGTAAGTCCTGCCTGGGGAGGGGTCCTCAGACGCCTCCTTCTTCTTCCTGTTGTCTCCCTCCAGCTCGAGATGAGGCTTCACTTTGCTGGGGTTACTCAGCTCTGTTATCCATTCCAGGAGTTATCCGTTCCAGGACTCGTTCTTAACCCCTCTGGAGCCAGCCCCCCGGGTGCTCTCTCTGGGTCTCTGTTTGAGTCCAGTCTCCAGGCAACAGGGTAAATCCATCACCCCTCATGTGGGAGGGCTGCTGATAGGTAACTAATATTAGTACAATGTGCGGGCAGCAGGGTCCCTGTTCTTTCTGAGATCTTGCCATAAAGTAGCGCAATTTCTCAGTGGCTAAAGCCATCAGAAATATGTATTTTTCGATGGCTTTAGGCTACCCCTGTGTTTTGGTCGTTCAACCCCCGCCGGGGTCGCGACCCACAGGTTGAGAACTGCTGCTCTAACAGAAGGGCAGACCGAACTGAAAAGCAAAACCAGTCCTTAAAGACCAGAATTAAGCAACTGGAAGACAGTGATCTTGCAAAACAGCAAGAATTAATAAAGCAAAGTCAAAAAATTAATGAAGTAGAAGAAAACATAAAATATCTCACTGACAAGGTGACAGACCAGGAAAACAGAGGAAGGAGAGACAATTTGAGAATCAGTGGTCTACCTGAAAAACCAGAGATTAACAAAAATATTGATGCCATACTACAAGAAATCATCGAAGAGAATTGCCCTGATGTTCTCAAACAAAGGGGCAAAATAGAAATCAAAAGAATTTATAGAACACCCTCTATACTAAAGCCCCAAAAGACAACCCCCCGGAATGTAATTGCCAAATTCAAGAGCTTCCAAGCTAAGAAGAAAATCTTACAAGAAGCTAGGAAGAGAAACTTCAGATACAGAGGCGCATCAATAAAGATCACACAAGATCTAGCAGCAAACACGCTAAGAGACCGTAAAGCCTGGAACACAATATTCAGAAAGGCAAGAGAACTGGGTCTTCAACCAAGAATCAGCTACCCATCAAAACTGACTATATACTTATAGGGGAAAGTATGGGCATTCGACAAAATAGAAGATTTCCAAATATTCATAAAGAAAAGACCAGAACTCATTGGAAAGTTTGACATCCAAACACAAAGAGCATGAGAAACATGAAGAAGTAAATATGAAAGAAAGGGAAAAGGAGAAAAGTGCTTTTTTTTCCCTTTTATTCAAACTCTCTTCTATAAGGGCCATAATTAGATCAAATTATATATACTAACACATGGGAGAAATGTTATTTGCAACTTTCAAAATTGTATGCATTAATAGAGTAATCAGAAGAATCACTCATAGGGAAAGATTGGGGCATTAACATGATTTGGAGGGGGAGAAAAAAAAAGAAAGAAAAAGGATGGGGGGAATCAATGATGGTACTAAGATATACTTGAAGAAATATAAATAAATTAAATAGAACAATCTTTGTCACCCAAAGATACACATGGGAAGGGGAGGGGAAGAATTCTCTTATAAGAAGGAGAGGAAAAGAGTGCTAATTGGTATTACTTAAACCTTACTCTCAGTGAAACCAACTCTGAGAGGGAAGAGCATCTAGATTCATTGGGATCTTGAATTCTATCTTATCCAATAGGGTAAGGGAAAGGGGAAAACTAAGGGGGTGGAGAGGAGGGAACACAAAAATGGAGGGAAAGAGAAGGGGGGAGGGGAAGGGAACAAAAATGGAGGGGCTAGAAAGGGAAGCATAACAAGGGAGGAGACTAGGGGGACTGATTTAAAATAAACCATGGGTTGAAAAGGTAATAGCAAAAGAAGAAAGGTCAGAATTAGGGGAGGATATCAAAATGCTGGGGGATTCACAAATGACAATCATAACATTGAAAGACAAATAGTAGAATGGATTAGAATCCAAAACCCTACCATATGTTGTCTTCAGGAAACACACATGAGGCAGGTAGAAACTCACAAGCTTAGAAGTAAAGGTTGGAGTAAGACCTATTGGGACTCAACTGACAGAAAGAAGGCAGGAGTAGCAATCATGATATCTGACAAAGCCAAAGCAAAAATAGACCTGATTAAAAAGGGATAGGGAAGGTAAATACATCCTGATAAAAGGGAGTATAGACAATGAGGAAATATCACTAATCAACATGTATGCATCAAATGGTATAGCACTTAAATTTCTTTTTTTTAAAGCATTATTTTATTTGGTTATTTTCAAACGTTATTCATTAGGAACAAAGACCACCTTTTGTTTTTTCCTCCCCCGCTACCCCCACCCCTCACATTGGCGATGCGTGATTCCTCTGGGTGTCACATGTGTCCTCAACCAGAGCCCATTTCCATGCTATTGGTTTCTGTAGTAGGGTGTTCATTCAGAGTCTCTCCTCGATCATATCCCTTCTACCCCTGTAGTCAATCTGTAGTCCTTCCTCAGTGTTTTTATACTCCCACCATTTGTCCTCTGCTTATGGGTAGTGTTTTTTTTTTCTCCTTGATCCCTGCAGGTTGTTCAGGGACATTGCATTGAAACTAATGGAGAAGTCCATTACTTTCGATTGTACCAGAGTGTATCAATCTCTGTGTACAATGGTCTCCTGGCTCTGCTCCTCTCACTATGCATCACTTCCTGGAGGTCGTTCCAGTCTCCTTGGAATTCCTCTACTTTATTATTCCTTTTAGCACAATAGTATTCCATCACGAACATTTACCACAGGAGAACATGGAAATGGGATCGGGTTGGGGACGCATGTGTCACCCAGAGGAATCACGCGTCGCCAATGGGAGGGGTTGGGGAATGGGGGGAGGAAAAAAAAAGGTGATCTTTGTTTCTAATGAATAAAATGACCAAATAAAATGTTTTTTAAAAAAAGAAAAAAAGAAGGTAATGATTAAAAAAGAAGAAGAAGAAATGTCATCTAGTTTTTTTCTATGATAACTTTTGCATATTGTCTTGGAATATCTTCAGAAGGCTTTCAATGATTAGATAATAGAACAAAACTCTTAGAATCTATTCAAGTGGCAGGGAAAAAGAGAATAGGGAGAAACTCTTCAAACTTTGTTTTTTTCCTTGTGGCTTGTTATTCCTCCTCCTCTTTGACCTCATTAGAAACCACCCCAACCTCCAAAGTTTCCTCAGCCTCTAAAGAGTTCTAGACCTCTCTACTGTCTCCCTGGGCACCAAAGCTTTCCTGACAACCATTGGCAGAACCATCCCTTTGATCTCCTAAGCCATTGGCCAGAGCTACTTTATTTCCATCAATCTCCCTATCTTCCATGGCCTCTTTCACAGCCTTAACATCTTCTTCTGAGTTAGAATCCACAAAAGTGAATCCTTTAGATGGCTCTGTCTTCTTGTCTTAGACTATCCTGCTCCCCACAGAGCTATGAAACAAACCTTTCAATGTTTTTTTTTTGTTGTTGTTGTTGTGTCTTCAGACAGAACTTTGATGAAAAAAAGTTTTGTAGGGCTGGTTCTTTGGTGCTGCAATATTTGTCTTTTGCCCTGCCAACTCCAATTTAATGGCTCTGCTTCCAATTTCTATATTGTTAAAATAATTCAAAGCTTCTTTCACATCTTCCACAGAGGCAAATTCAATGAACATGCACCCTTTAGTTCAGCCTTGAGACATCATATTCTCAAACACTTCCTGAAGACTTTGTTTAACACTAGTGTCTCATAGACTGGATATTTTGTTTCTGTTTTCTTAATTGTTCTTAACTCTTAAATTCTCTTGTCCATGACTTTTCTCCACTGTATAGTCCAGAATGAGCAACCACCTGATCATCATTTTTGATCCTCTGCTTCTCTTCCAAAGTTTCATCCACATCAGTTTCTGTCTTGAAATCAGTGTAGGCCATTCATCTGGATGTCCCATCTTGGATTCAGACAAGTCTGACCTCACAAGTATCTTTAAATACCTACTTGAACTTCTTCTCAATCTTTCGTGTTCTCTCCTGCTTTTTCCAGATTCATCACAGAGGCAAGCACTTTGGAGCCACTGAGTTTTCAGTAGATTTGAATTCCACACAGCCAAATTTCCTGGTAGTGCCAATGCATATATCCACAATAGTAGGATCCATTTTTGCAAAGAAGTCTATGATCAATTTTTAAGTCAGAAGAGATTTTATTGAACTTTAGTTTACCAGTGAAGAGGTTAAAATTTGTAGACTCTTCAGTTTCTCATTTCTGTTTCTTGTTTTCTGGAACTTTTTATTTGTCCATTTCCTTTTTCCTCTTTCCCAGTGCTTCTTTTTCCACTATACCAAAAGGGCTATAAATCTGTGCATTCCCTTTGGTCTTGTAATACTATTAGACATTACAATACCAAAGAGAAAAAGAGGAAAGGACCTACTTGTACAAAAGTACACCATTTTTTGTGGTGGCAAATAATTGGAAATTGAGGGAATGTCCCATCAATTATGGAGTGGCTGAACAAATTATGGTATATATTGGTGATGGAATACTATTATGATGCAAGAAATAAGATTATTTCAGAAAGAGCTAGAAAGATTCACATGAACTGATGCAGAGTGAAATAAGCAGAATCAGGAGAACATTGTAGACAAATAACAGCAATATTGTATGATGATCAACTGTGAAATCTAGGACAGTTCTGAAAGACTTAGGGAAAAGAATGTTATCTACCACCAGAAAAAGAATTGTTGGAGTCAGAATGCAGATATAAGCATACTATTTTTCACTTTAGTTTATTTGTTTTTATTTTGGGGGTTTGATTTTATATGAGTACTCTCTAAAACAATGACCAATATGGAAGTATGTTTTGTTTGATAATACATGCACAGCCTAATCAAATTGCTTACCATCACCCAGTTAAATTGCTTGTTGGTTATGGGAGGGGGGAGAAAGGAGGGAAGGGAAAGAATATGAATCATGTAACTATGGGAATATATTCTAAATTAATTAATCTAATTAATTAATTAATTAAAAAAATAAAATTGCTTATCATCTCCAAGAATGGGGAGGGAAGGAAGGTAGGGAGACAATCTGAATCTTATAATTTTGAAAAGTATATGTTGAAAATGATTACACATAATTGGGAAAATAAAAATTTTGAATATAATAAAATCTGTAACTAAATGGTGAAAACAGGTAATTCCTCCTCCTCCTCCTCCTCACTCTCTTCTTCTTCCTCCTGGTATCCCTTGGCTTTACCACCTTTTCGATAGCAACCTTTACAGAAACAGCCTTCCCCAGGTGTGGTATCTAGAATTTCTTCTTTGGAGTCATCCTTGTCACTATCATTTGCTTACTCATTCTCTTCCTTCTCACCCTCAGTTTTGTTTGATTGGAGCTTTTCCCATTTTTGTCTTTGAGTGACTCAGATTCTTCATTCTCCATATCTTCCTGGCAATTTTTAGATTCACTGTCCTCTTTCTTGGCATCTTCCTCGTTTTTTTGCCCCTTTCATGTGGGGGGTTGTTCTTTTAGCTGAGGTGGCTGCTGTTTTATCTGGAGTAGTTCTTGCCTGATGTGATGATGGCTTTCTGGTCTAGTCACTTTCTTGGCTGGGGGCATAGCAGCATTCTTACCAGGAGTCATGACTACTTTCTTGAGAGATGTAATGTCAACAATGGCTTTTTTTGCTAGTGGTATCTTCTTTGTTTATATAGTCATAGCCTCCTTCTCCTTCTGAGAGACCACAATCTCTTCTCTATAGTTTTCTTCTTCATCTTCTGATATGCCCTCATTCTCTCTGCCTTCTGTCTCCTTGGAAAAAGAAGCCATTTTCTTTGATTCACCTTGATTTTTAGCAGCTTTCCTGAGCTTCGTTATGGTGGCTGCATGTGACTAAGGGTGTAGATTCCTTAGCAGATCAGGTAACTTGGTGACTTTGTAGAGTGTGGGGAAGAGTCTGTCCTCTAGCAACCCTTTGCTGATAGAGACTCAGATGAAAGACCTGGAATCTTTATTAAAAATTCTTTTGGAAGTGTCTATAAAGTTGTTAATTGTTTCAACTAGGCTTAAATTATTTAGTTTCCAATTAATTTTTCTTACATTCTACTTATTTTTATTTATCAATTGTTTCTCTGAAGGAGGACATATACAAGTCCTTCTTCAAACAGTATTTCTGTTGATATATTTAATGTTCTCTTGGTTCTGTTCATTTTACCCTTCATAATCTCATTTAGGTCTTTCTATGTTCTTCCAAAATTGACCTGTTTAATATTTCTTACATTGTAGTAGTATTCCATTACACTCATATGCCAAAACTTGTTCAGCCATTCCTCAATTGATAAGCATATCTTCAATTTCCATTTCTTTGTTGCCACAACGAAAGTATTATAAATATTTTAAACATATACTTTCTTTTCCATTTTCCATTATCATTTTAGGGAATAATTTAATGGTGATATTACTGGGTCCAAGGTATACAGAGTTTTTGACTTTTTAAGCATAATTCCAAATGGCAGTCCAAACTGGTTGGATTAGTTCACAGTTCCTTCAATGGCTTTTAATTTCTCTATTTTTCTATATCCCCTGCAACAGTTGTCATTTTGCCCTTTTATGATTTTAATCAATCTGATAGGTATGATATCCTATCTCAGAATTGTTTTGGTTTGCATTTCTCTAATCAATAATGATTTAGAGCATTTCTTCATATAGTTATCTATAGTTTTGATTTCCTTATCCAAAAATTGTCTGTTTATATCTTTTGACCATTCATTAACTGGGGAATGGCTTATATTCTTATGTATTTTAGATATGAGATATCTACCTGAGGAAACCTATAAAATTTTCCTCCAACTTACCGCTTTCCTTCAATTTTGGCTATATTGGTTTTATTTGCACAAAAGTCTCCTTAATTTGATGTATTGAAAATTATCTCTTTTACAATTCAACTTTATATCTCTTGTTTATTCATACATTCTTCTCTTAGTCATAAGTCTGATAGATGATGTATTCCGTTTTTTCCTAATTTGCTTATGATATCTCCCTTCATACCTAGATCATATACCTATTTTTGATCTTATCTTGGTAAATGGTTTATGATATTGGTCCATATCTAATACCTGCCAGACTGCTTTCCAGTTTTTCCAATACTTTTTACCAAATAGCGAATTCTTATTACAAAAACTTGGAACTTTATTTTTGTCAAATACAAAGTTACTATAATCTTTTACAATTCTTTATGTATGTCTATTCTGTTACACTGATCTTCTTTTCTATTTCTTAGCCAGTACCAGATAGTTTTGATAATTTACTGCTTTATAATATAGTTCAAAATCTGGTACTGCTAGAATATCTTTCTTTATATTTTTATTCATTAATTCATTTTTAACTTGTATGTCCAAAGTCTTTTATTGAATGTAATTTTTATTGCATTATGATCCAAAAAGAGAACATTTAACATTTCTGATTTTCTATTTGTTTGTGAGGTTTCTAGGCCTTAATACATACATGATCAATTTTTGTAAAGGTACCATATACAGTTGAAAAAAAGGTCTCATCCTTTCTATTCCCACTACATTTTCTCCAGTTGTCTAGCATATCTAGCTTTTCTATCTAGATAATCCTCAACATTTGTGGGAGTAAGTGGCATGAAAGTAAAACCTCAAATGGTGATATATTGAACCTATGAGAAATAGAGGGTTAGGTCCCCACCCAAAACTGTAACCTTTAATTGACAACAGAAGCTGCAGACATTCTGGCACAAAATTCACCTAACACTTTATTTTTTTTTCACTGAGTTATATCACTGATTTTACACAGTTGAGCTTAGAGACCAAAGAACTTGTACTATGCATTGGTGGTATAATTACAATACAAAGCTTGAATTTTAAAGGCAAACAATTAAAATATGTACTGAATAACTGGGGAGCTCTTTATTCTACAATGGTAGGATGAATAAAACCAGTGAAGGGTTTCATAAGATACCAACTACTCCACAAACTTTCAATCATTTTGCCTCTTGTGCTTTTCTCTTTTTTTCTATTTAGTCAATTCCGATTTTCTTAAGTTCTTGTCTTGTGATTTTGTGTTTGTGCTTCCTTTACCATTTGGCCAATTTTGTTTTTAAAGTGTTATTTTCTAAACATTTTTTCCCTCTCTTATCAAGCTGTTAATTTTCTTTTCATAATTTTCTTACATTACTTTCATTTCTTCTATAAAAGTCTCCTCCACCATTCTTACCCACTTTCTTTAGCTCCTTATTGGGCTTGTAATCAATTTATACTTTTCTTTAAGGCTGTGCTTCAACTGTTTTTTAACATTGTTACCTTCTTTTGAGTTGTGTCTTAATCTTTCTTTTCACCATTGAGGTCAGTATAATCAGGTTTTTCATTTGTTGTTTCCTCATTTTTCCAGTCCATTTCTTGAATATGAATTTTATTTTAAAGTTGGGCTCTGTTCTGCCTGGGGAGAGGGAGGTTTGGTTTCAGGCATCAGGCTTTTTGATGTTGCTGTTTTCAGAGCCAGTTCTGGGAGTTTCTAGTATTTAGATGCTTCTGAGGTGGTATGCTTCAGGGAGAGATGTGATCACTACATTCCTAGTCTGTTCCATGATCTTTACTGAAGATCTCCTGCTCCCCCACATTCACAAATGTTGGCATTACTTTCTGCTGTGGTCACATTTCTAGGAGCTACAGTTCCTCTAAGCCCTTAAACTGTGACCAGGTTCCCTACTCCCTTCTAACTAACCACAAGTACTCCTTTCCACCTTGTAACTATAACCCAGGGCTTCATATAGGCAATTAAGTTGATAAACAAAAATCAGTTTGTATGCACAATGCCAGAAAAAAAGTTTCCTTTTAACCTCTTTCTGATCAGTTGTCTTATCTTTATCCTCTCTAGGATGAGAGTCCAGAAGCTGATGCTGTCACTGCCACTTCTAAGGCCACCACTGAAGTTGTCACTGTATGTGTTCCAGGCCAGCTCCCTCCCCAGTTTCACAGATCAATATCTCAGCTCAATCTTTTGTTGCTTGTGCTGTCCCAGATTTCAATTTGAGGCATTATTTTAAAGTTGTTAAGAAGGAAAATTTGGGACAGTCTGATTCTACCATCTTTGGTCCATCTCAGAATTTCTTTCATTTGAATTTTTAATTATTAATGATTTCTAGCATTTTTTCATAAGCTAATTGTCTATATAAGTTACTAAAGTAACTCTATTACTTTATTTTATGTTATAATTACAATTCTAACTCTAAGTTTGTTTCTTACAGAATTAAAAGTTCACAAGTAGAAACTTAATTCTTTATCTGAAGACTTGGATCATTGTGAAGGTTTGAGTTTTTTTTTTTTAACTTAAATCATTGTGGCACAAGTTTCAGCTCTTCCCCTGAGTTAGCTTTATTGGTTGTAGGGGAAATAGAGCATGAGGGTACTGATTGCTTGTGGGTGATTAGAAAGGAGTACCACCAAAAGGGAGAAAAGGGTGCAGAATCCTAGAAATCAAAATCATAGAAATGAATTTTATCTACTTCATAATTTTGTTTGACTTGAACCTTACTCAATAGTACAAGGACTAGTTATTTAATTTTAATCTCTGAGCAATGTAATAGTGAGATTAGGGAATATAGGTTGTTTTTAAGGTAAAGGGTTGAATACCAGCTAAGAACTTTGTGCACAGAATCCTAAAGGCAGGAAGGGAGTTTGTTCAACTGAATGTTTAATTAGTGAAATTGAATGTTGCATCCAATAGTCATTACTTCATAATTCTATTATATCATTCTAGGTCATGAAAGTCATACTAGGAAACTGGAGGAAATGACTTAAGAATTTAGATTGAACAGAGGAAATGACAGTATAGCAAGTAGAAAGAATGTTTTCTCTTCTTTGCTACTAATTCATTCTAAAATTTTAAGTTCTTGAAAAATTTAAAAATCCAGAGAGCTCATTTTTTCCAGCCTATTAATGAAGAGCTGACAATATGAATTTATTTCTCTGCCCTGGCATTTTGAATTTTTCATTTTTACCAGGCTGATAGAATTTAGTTATTTCTTGTTTAAAATATCCTATTTATGGTAATAATAGTTTCCTCTGTTAAGACTTATCAATCCTAGGGGAAGGAGGAGGAGGAGATTGAAATGTAAAGGAAAAGGCCTTTCAGGCAAAGGAAACATCCACT
The DNA here is from genome assembly GCF_027887165.1 of Monodelphis domestica. Taxonomy (NCBI): domain Eukaryota; kingdom Metazoa; phylum Chordata; class Mammalia; order Didelphimorphia; family Didelphidae; genus Monodelphis; species Monodelphis domestica. Next base: position 215,741,480 of record NC_077227.1, read on the forward strand.
CCTAAAAAAGGGTCAGAAGATTGAAAGCTCAATTGCACATTAAAACAATGAAACAATGAACTTGCCACTGAGCACAGACTTTTGCTCTAACCTGGTCCTCCAGCAACTCATCTGCATAAAACTCAATAGGAATCTGAGAAGTCTATATTGGCTGAGAACCATAAGTAAAGGTGGAGTCCCTCATTGAGAGAAACCACTTCTGAATCAGGAATAATTGATGAACAGGAAAGAAAGAACTATTGAACCAGAAAGGCTTGAACTTTTTAACCTCCATTTTGAAGGTGACAAACCACAGAGCAGAGCTGAGAGAGTTGAGGAAGATACCCTTCTGCCAGTCTGAAATTGGTGTCATTAGTCTTGCTGAGAAGAGCATTGTATACTTCCAACTGAAAAGAGCTTAAAAGAGACAAAAGTTGGTGGAGGTGAAAAACAACTATCTCCCAGAAAGCCCAGTAGATGACCCAACCAAAGAGATACTATTTCATGTGAAGAGTCCAAAAACAGTGACATGCTTAGCCCACTGGCAGCAACTTCCAAATAAGCTCCTTGGTCCAGCCCAGTAGCAACTGAATCACATATCTGACCCAGATTAGCAGTCCTCTATTGATCCAACTGAGATGCTACATTCAGTAAGGAATCCCCATAGCTGAGGACCAGCTCATCTATAAGCAGCACTGTTTGCAAAGAGAACTTTCTGGAGAAAGCAACAACATTGAGGTCCTGCAGGTTCAAAGCTGATTTCTTTCAGCCCCATGTATTCCCTCTTTGCCTCAGTACCATTGTACTTTAAGCTCATGCCCACTATCCCTCTCCTCCACAGACTACAGGTATTTCTGGAAGCCTTCATCCCAGGTTGGGGAAATGTTTTATAATTACTGTTCTTGCTGTGCCATTTGAGTATATGCCTTTGCAAAAGACCTGAAGGCAGCTGGGTGGTACAGTAGAGTCACAGGAAGTGACTCTACTGTCAGTCACAGGAAGACTCATCTTCCTGAGTTAATCTGGCTCTAGACACTAGCTGTGTGGTCAGGAACAAGTCACTAAGGCCCTTTTGCCTCAGTTTCCTCATCTGTAAAATGAGCTGGAGAAAGAAGAGGCAAACCACTCCAGTATCTTTGCCAAGAAAACCCCATATGTGGTCACAAAGAAATGACTGAAATGACTGATCAAAAAGGAACTGAAACTCCTAGAAGCCTATTAAAGGGAAGAAAGAACATTGCCTCTCTGGAGATTCTAAACACACCAAACTAGTAAGGAATGAAAGAGTGAACCCAAATGAGACATTAAATAATTAAAATAATTAACAATCAAATATTCATGTTTTGATTAAAAAATATAAAGAGGGGTTATAGTATAACAAAAAGAGTCCTAGCTCTGGAGTAAGATGATTTGGGTTTGAAACTTGGTTCTGTTATTTACTGCCTGTTTTGACCTTGAGCAATAATTACTTACCTTCTTGGATCTCACTTTCCTCACTTGTAAAATGAGGAGGTTGGACTCCACAACACATAAAGTCTTCCCAGTCTAGATCCATTATCTTATAATCCTATGACTTTTAAAAACATCTTATGTACAAGGAACTAACTAGTTGAGGTGTTGGAGACAAAGGGACACAAAGGCAAAAAGAGCAAAATTGTTCTTGCCTCTGATGAATTTTACATTCTATGTTCAAGTAGTTAGAATATACATATTTGAACAAACATATCCGAAACAATTCAGAGTGAATGAGGGAGACATATATGACCTGACTTTGTTGTTGTTGAGTCATATTTGACCATTTGTGACCATATCTGGGGTTTTCTTGGCAAAGATACTATAGTGGTTTGCCATTTCCTTTTCCAGCTCATTTTACAGATGAGGAAACTGAGGCAAAAAGAGTGAAATGTCTTGTCCAGGGTCATAGAGCTAGTATGTGTCTCAGGTCAGATTTGAACTCAAGATGAGTCTTCTTGACTTCAGGCCTGGGATTCTATCTGTTGCATCACTTAGCTGCCTATATACACTGACTACTTCTGCCTAGATAATCTATTAAATTAATATATACGACTACTCAGTAAAATAATTAAGAATATTGAGGTTAAATAACAATTAATTTTTTTTTCTTTTAGGGATTATAATTAACATTTGAATATACTGACATAGTAAGTATCCAATATTGTGGAATGGGAGATTGTTAATTTTCCAGGGACCTTTTAAGCATCTTCTTGATTAATTAAATAATCATAATTCAGCTTTCCAAAATAGAATCATCAATTTAGATCTAGAAAGGTCACAAAAGGTTTCCTGGTGTTATGCTCAAATAGAAATCGATCCCTACATCTGGCATATTGACTTATAAAAACACAATTTAATGTTATCTATGTTTTATAATATTTTATTTATTTCATTAAACATTTCACAATTACATTTTAATCCAGTTTGGGCAGCAAGTTTGATATCTCTGATATGGTTCAGCTCTTTTTTATATAGATAAAGAAGCAGGCCCATGGAGGGGAAGTGACTTGCCCTAGAAATATCACAAAGGGAAGTGGCAAAGCACATATTCAGACCCAGATTCTCTAAATCAATATTCAATGCTTGCTGTCTGCAACATGTGACTTTTGCTCCTACAAAGTTAAATTGAAGCATCAAGGAACAAAGCTATGGTTTTAAGATATATAGGGTATACCTTGAAAATCCACATTTATATTAGAGTTGTGAATAATAATAATTAGCATTTATGTAGTACCTACTATGTGTCAGGCATTGTGCTAAAATATTTTTACAAATATTATTTCATTCAATCCTCACAAGAATACTAGGAGGTGGATGCTTTCATTATCCCCATTTTATGGTTATGGTAATTGAAAAAAAAGGTGAAGTGACTTACCCAGAGCACACAGGTCCAAAGTATCTGAGGCTGGATTTGAACTCCAGTCTTCTGGACTAATAGCCCCAGAGCTTTCTATGCATATCACCACCACATCATTACCACAATTTGTTTCACATTGACTTTCTGACTACCAATGAAAATTATTAAATTTTTCTGAAATCAGATTTCAAAATTATTCCTTTTATTCCCCTTAAGGCCAAAGAAATACCCAGAGTGATAGATGTCTTTAAAATGCCCAGACAGTCTCAAATGAGTATGTATTAAAATCAGGATGTTATTAAGACAAAGAATAAAAAGAAAGATGCATTGTCTCAAGGGTAAATGATAGGGTTATGGAAACATATAATCTTGGACATCCTGATTACATGTGTCTTTTCCACAGAGGTTACCTATGTCTTGAAGGCATTCTGTCCTCACATCTTTCAGACAAGCCAGCCCAGATGACATAGCAGTATACCCTAAAGCAGAGATAGGAAGAAGCATGTCTCAGGCAGTACGGGTCACCACTACCATCGCCTCGCTTACCATCCCCTCTCAGATCCTAATGGAGACAATTCAAGATGCTTAGTCTAAAAGGGAAATGGCAGTGCCCTGCCCCCCCCAAAATCATCAGACCTCCTTCCAGCCCAGCCCCAGTAGTTATGATCAAAAGGAAAAAGTATTGTAGGAAGGAAGTCCACTTTCCTCATCAGTACCAGGAACATCTGTGGACAAATGGAATCTACTGGGTAGAGAGGTACAAGAGCCCTGGGAAGGGCAGCATCTCTGACCCTGACCCCTCAAGACCATCAGTAATGCTTCTAGCCTTGTGCTCATAGCCATCATCTGGGGAAGCAGTGCTGGTAGTGTGAAGCTGACTAAAAATTGCCATAGAGAATTGTCATACACATAGCAAGTAAACCAGCTGAGCTGAAGCAGCAAAGCACCCTGGGTGAGATAGGAGGCAGCATGTTCCAGGTAGACCAGCCCATTCCTACCATCTTGATCATATATCCCTTTACAACTCTTAGAGAGGTAGCCTGGAACCCAGAACCCAAGATCCTTGAGGATGGCAATGCTTCCATATCACTGCCCACAACCATCATCCTAGAAAGTAATCTTAGTGGATATGCAACTTGGCAACTGCTTCTGCAGATGCTATAGACATGGCTATTGAAAAGCTAGAGAAGAAAGTTTTTGCCAACCAGGTTGTAGCATTGTCAAATAGTTCAATATTAGGAAGTGATATGATTTTATCAGTGGAAATGGCATTAAAGAAGAGACACTGAGAATTTTGGGAAGATTGAAGAATAAGGCAGGGAATCACAAATTTCCTCACAAATAATTTAAAATAATGCTTCAAAAGGAACTTTAAAATAACAGAAATAGTTAAAAGACATCAGGGTAAAGCAGTTGTTCAGTCTAAGACAACTTGGGAGGATGTTAAGGAAGATCTGACCTCCTAAAGTGGTCTGATCTGATTGAAGTACAGATCCCTTGGGGCAGATATAACTGAGTGAACAATAGCAAGCCCTAGGGCAATGATAGCAAACCTTTTAGAAATTGAGTACCCAAACTTGGCCCCTCACATGACATATGAGCCCCTCACCCCCTTTCGGCAGATAGAGTAGGGAGGATGTGCTTCCATTGGGCTCCTGTCAGAAGGGCAGGTCATGTCAGAAATGTCCTCAGGTCTTCCTGGAGAGGGGGAAGGGAACATCCCTCTCCAGCATCTGTGCCATAGGTTAGACAAAACTCCTGTAGGGGAAGCTGTGAGGGAAGTAGCTTTCACCCCACCTTGGACTGAATGCATTCTGTGACTGATCAGGGAAAGATTTCAGGACCTTCCACTGGCATTGGATGTAGGATCCCAGACTGTAGCTATCCATCAGCAGGCACTTGGAGCTTCTAGAGGGACCACAGGGAGTGAAAGTATTTGTGGTAGCAGCATTGCTAGGAACCCAGGTTGAGGTTTAGGGAAAGAGAGGAACACCTGAGGTTACTCACAGGGCATGAGCAAGAGGGGACAATAATCACACTTGGCTTTGGATTATAGAAATTTAAGGAACCAAGAAAGCAATGACTTCTTGATAGAGCTCAGAAAATAACAGCATGGAAAATCTGAAGCCTAATATATTCTCCCACACACACTGGGAGTAGAGTCTCACCTTAATGTAAAGTTAATAGTCAAAAAATAAGCCACACTCACCAAAAATTTTAAGTAAGCAAAGGAGAAAGAACCTAGTGATAGGTAGCTACTATCATATAAGAGGCATGAATAGAAGAATTGTTATAGTGGAAGGAAAGAGAGAATAGAGAGCTGGTAGTGATAGAACCTTATTCTCATCATAACTGGTTTAAAGAGGGAATAAAATATATATCTAGAAGGGTATAAGTCTTTTTAACTTATAAAGAAATAGGAGGTTGAGGGGTTAAGATAACAGAAGGACTCTTAAAAGGCTTAGGGAAGAAGTGGTCAGAAATAAATTTGACTTTTGAGGAGGGATAGGGTAAAAAGAATGAAAGAAGGATAGAGGGAGAGAAATACACAATTAGTAATTATAACTTTTCTACATCCAAAGGTTTATGTGTGTGTGTGTGTGTGTGTGTGTGTGAAGGACCTGATAAATAGAAGTATGAATGAAAAAGAAACAATTACCAGAAAATATCTACTCAACTTTATTCCTTTAGCTTATTCCCATATTCAGTAAAGCCACTCATTGGTAGTAAATTAGTAAATGCACTTAACTCTATCCATTGCCCTATATGACTTTTATGCTACAGTAACTTCACTCATACTAAGGCATTGTAAATGGCCAAAGAATGTCTTGAAAGCATCCTGCCTTTCAAAATACCCAATTTATTACCATGGAGTGACTAGAGACACTAGAATCGGTTGCAGATATACCTTGTTTTGCAGAATATTTTCCTAAAACATTGTGAACTCTTTTTTTTCTAGTACTCACTGTGGCCCAAACATGTCATCTGTATTTCTGCTTCCGTGACTTTGCTCATATAGCTTCTATTTTATTATTATTATTATTTGAGTAGATATAATTACATTTAAATGTACTGGACAAGCTTCCTATCTATTATAATCAATCAGTAAATTAGTAAAGAAGATTATAGAAAACTTTTTATTAATTTTGCAACTCTAGTCTTCTTCATATTAGGAATACCTCTAATTATGGTGATTTTGTACCATAGCTTTGTATTCTCTAGTAGTTTGTATTTAACAAAGCCCAGGTTTTGCCTTTTGCCAACTATAGTCTCAGTAAGAAGTAACAAGGATATTTATCCCTAGGCTTTTGAAGCAATCAAAAACATTGTACAAACAATTGCATAAGAATAGCAAAGAAATCCAACCATTCAGGAGAGCAGTTAGGAACTATTCCCAAAGGGCTTTAAAACTGTACATACCCTTTGATCCAATAAATACCACTACTGTCACAGGGAGATTTTTAAAGGGGGAAATTTTTGTAGAAAATATTTGTACAAAAATATTTATACTAGCCCTTTTAGTGAATTGAAAATTGAGATGCCCATCAATTGGGGGATGCCTGAAGAAGTTGTGGTATTTGATCATAACAGAATACTATTGTGGTATAAAATATGATGACAGGATTTTAAAAAATTAAAAGACTTATATGAACTGATACAAAATGAAATAAGCAGAACACGCTATGCAGTAATAGCAATCTTGTTTGATGAATTGCCCTAGCTATTCTCAGTAATACAGTGATCCAAGACAATCAGGAAGAGTCATGATGAAAAATGTCATTCACTTCCACAGAAGAACTGATAGAGTCTAAATGTAGACCCAAACAAACTATATTTCACTTTCTTCTTTTTCTTTTTTGTTTAAGATCTCTTCCACAAAATGATTAAAATGGAAAATGTTTTTACATTATTATACAGGTATAAACTGTGTTAGATTGCTTACCATCTTAGGGAGGGGAGAGAATGTAGAGGAAAAGAATTTGGAATTAAAATTTTTTTCAAAGATAAAATTGTTTCTACATATAATTGGGGGGAAATGAAATATTTTTTTAAATAGCAAAGGAACCTTTATATTTGTTCATTAAAGAAGAGAGTTTTAATTAACAGTAAATTGCTGACATTACCACTTAAATAATGTACTTAGTAGGTTCTGCCTGGAAAGAAATAATGTTGATCTTAGACAGAACTGCTCTGTTTATTAAAATGAATACAGTAGGAGTAGAGTTAACAACTGATTGTTCATTTGCTTGTATACTGTAATTACCAGAGGAATACACCAATCAATTTTAAACCCACTTCCCTAATCTATACATGTAAGGGAATTGATTGCTGGTTTGAACTTGCTGAATAAAAAATGAAGCTAACAATAACAACAAAAAAGGCATTACTATTTGCTTTGTCAATGCATCCTACTAGATGCATAGAATATGGGACCTTTCTATGTGTGTTCTATTAGAATGTGAACTCCTATGAAGCAGAGACTCTTACTTCTCTATTTGTATTCCTTTCCCTTAGCAGTGTCTTACACAAAGTGTTTAATTGTTCATTCGTTTTCTTAGAATCTCTAGTTGCCTTCAAATTACAGCTCAAATTCACCTCATATTCTTCTAGATGTTAACATTTTCTTTCTCTTGAAATGTTTTCATGTGAATTTTGTATTTAACTCTTTTGGTCAGGTGTTTAAATTATGCCCAACTTTTCATGACCCTATTTTGGGGTTTTCTTGGTAGAGATACTGTATTGATTTGGCATTTCTTTTTCCAGCTCATTTTATGGGTGAGGAAATTGAGGCAAATGGGTTCATGTGACTTGCCCAGGGCCACACAGCTCTAGAAAGTTTGTTCTTCACATTTTCCCTTGAATCTTTTAGAATGTGGTGTCTTGGAGCAGAAGCACATGGTGTTATTCAGTGTAGAGCCCATTAATAGTAGATTCAAATATAATCTTTGGAAGGGAAACTGAGACCCAGTCCCTTCTCTAGGATCCCAGCATTGGTAATTCTGATGGTCCTAGAATGAGGATTTCAGATCTTTCCAAAAATGTATAGTGTCATTCTAGGACAGAATGACAGCTAAGTCTAAAGTTAGAAGTGCTGGGGACAACTCCAAGCAGAGAAATAGCATCTTGTTGATATTTCCTTTTAGAAAAATAGCCAGGAATGTCCACTAGGGAAGAATAAAGCAGCAATCTGTGGAATACCATCTGAAAGAGACTAAAAGACAAGGTCAGGAAGAGTATCCTCCTCTAGGTTGTTTGGGGAAAATATTTTTTGCTACTGTTTTTACTATGCCCTATCAGTAAATAACTGCTTTGAAGTCATTGCATCCTCTGACTAGCTATTAGAAATAAACACATGGTGTTATTATTGGTAGTTTCAGGAGGGTGATCCACAGAGTACTTTGATTCTAGGGTAGTCAAACTCTGGGGAGTCCCAACCAGTGAATATGAACTGGGGCCATTGCCCAGAGAGATGAAGTAACTTGCCTATGCTTACATAATGAATAGAAGATCTAGGATTCCAAATGAGCTCTCCTGCCTTCAGGTCCAGGGATCTTTCTAGTCTACTACATCTACTGTAAATCCAAAAACTTTTGGACCAGGGTATACATGTATGGATTATTCTCATTAGAGAAAATATTTGAAATTTTATAGAATGCTATTTCCACTTTCACCTATAAATTTTCAATTAAAACTTACTGCTTTTCAAACTTAGTTGAATGTACATCTTTATTTTTTTTTACTCTATTGTGGATTTGAAAAAAAGTGAGTTTAAAATCTCTTTGTGCCAAAGAAAACAAATTATTTTTTCTTCTACCATGAAAAGCTATTTTTCCTGATTATGTCACTCAGAAATAAATCTGCCAGACTCCCTGAAAAAATTCATTTTCCAAATCAAGCATAAGAAACCACACATACAGAATTTCAGTTCAAGAATATTTTTTTCCAGGAAGAGACCCAAAATGTAACTTGGACCATTTATAACTCTTTTATTTTTTTCTTACAGATTTTCTAAATTCATTCATTGTTGCATACTATATACAAGAGTTACAATAATATGTTAAGTACTACAAAATGCAGTTTTATAGTCCTCTCTACCCAGTAATATTTCATAGAAAATGTTTTGACCAGGATCAATAAACAACAAATAGGATACTTTTGTTAGTCACAGTGGAAAAATGTGTACATATAACACTCAATCAGTAATAATAGAGGTAAGGTTAGCATATTAGTAGCTGCTGGGCATTGAGAAATGGAATAGAAGCTCCTTTCTACCTTTATAAAAAATAAATAAGTAGTTCCATTCATTGTTTCTGGCTTTGAATGCCCCAGTGACTTAATGAGATCTGAAGTCCATAGAACACTGTACTACAGTTATAGTTGGCAGCTCAAAGCACATGCCTTCCAGGATACTGAAGCTGGGAAACAGTTGAAAAATGGAGACTTCATTCTGTTTTTTAAATGGAGGAAAAATATGCTCATTTTACTGTACTTTCTAATCAATCTTAATTTGTATTAGAACAACAAACTCGATTATTTTCAACAAGTGATGTTGTTCACAGAGATCTAGACTAACAAAGATACTGCAAAAGAAGGAGCATATTTTTTACTGTGCACTCTCATAAGTGCATAATTTAGGGGGCAGCTGGGTGGCTCAGTGGATTGAGAACCAGTCCTAGAGACCTAGAGATGGGAGGTCCTAGGTTCAAATTTGGCCTCAGACACTTCCTAGCTGTGTGACCCTGGGCAAGTCACTTACCCCCCCATTGTCTAGCCCTTAAGCCACTCTTCTGTCTTACACAGTATTGACTCCAAGATAGAAGGTATGGGTTTAAAAAAAATAAGTGCATAATTTAAGATTTCAGTGTTTTAAAACAAAGTAGGTTTTGGAGTCACCCCCTCATCCCCTTTAGTGCTATGCATTTTGTAGAAAACAAAGCTCAGTGGATAAAGTGCATGACATCAAAAAGAGCTGAATTCAAAATTCACCTCATTTACTAGCTGTGCCAACCTGGGCAAGGCACTTGATCATTTAAAAATTCCAGTTTCTGAATATATAAAATGGATGATAATAATTGCATCTATCTTTCGGAATTTTCTATGGATAAAACCAGAGAATGTATGAGTGCTTTGTGAAACTTAAAATTCATGAATTATTATTGTTACAATAACAATAATAAAGAATACTTGCTTACTCATGAAAAAGACTATTTGATCTTCTATATACAGTACAATTTGGTTGTAGTTACTTTCTTAGTATTTTGTGAGGTACCAAAATTTAGAATGGATCAATACTAACTCTTTTTTTTAGGGAATGATTATTTGACAATATTTGAGTAGAAGTTAATATTGTAAATGCTACTTCTATGAATGAATGATTATGACCATTTGGTCAAAACTAGGATAAGATAAGTAACTTTTTTTTGAGATATATATAATCAATTGAAATCTGACCTCAGAGGCCTTCTACTCTAATCCCTTAGTTTTCAAATGAAGGCACTGAGAGAGGTTATATGATTTGTCCAAGGTCATGTTCCATAGTAAATACCAAATTTGAAGCCACATCCTTTGATTTCAGAGCCAGTGTTTCTGCCATTGTACTCTAAGTAATCATTCTTGTTCTCAGTCCTCAATAATTTTGTTTTCTTTATTCTAGTTGAAAAATGTATTATCTAGCTATTTTTATCTTAATACTTTTAAGTTTCCTGGAGTTTGAGGAATAAATTGAGAAAAAGTGAAATAACAATGTTCTCTGACCCACTTGCTGTTAGAATAAAGAATGCTGTGTTTCTTGATCATTTCACTGAAACTTTTGAAAAGAAAATTAGAGTTTGGGAGGAAAGAATTCCTGGTTCTTCAGTAGTCAAATATAGGATCACTATTTCTTCTGTTAATGGAAATCTTGGTTTGTCCTGGAACAGTTAGTCAAATCTCTGAAGAAAAGAAAAGAGAATTCATTTCCTTCTATGAAATTCCCTTAGAAATCATGAAGGTTTTGACTAAAGGGGAAAACATTCATACTCAACACTGTTCTCTCTGTGAAGCTAGCTTCATCTGAATTTTTCATATTAACAGAACTTCATTCTTCTAATCTTGAAGGAAGGCACTCTATGACCAAGAAAGGGGAAGTGACAAATATAAACATTTATCCTTTCTGTCAACTATTAAATACTGATTTTAAAAAGTGGGATAAGGTTAAAAAATTTTTTTAAGCGGTTGAGGGGACATGACAGAGGAGAGACTCTAAAGGAACACTCTAATGCAAATACTAACAACATGACAATGGGTTCGAATCAAGAACACATGTGATACCCAGTGGAATCACGAGTCAGCTATGGGGGGTGGGGGGAGGAAAAGAAAATGATCTTTGTCTTTAATGAATAATGCTTGGAAATGATCAAATAAAATATTATTTACAAAAAACAAAAAAAATTTTTTTATAGATTTCCAGTGGAAGAAACAGGAATGAAGAAGCCACCAAGCCTCTATAGCTAAGGGAGAGACTGTCTAAATTCACTAGAATGAGTTTGGGAGAACATGATTCATTCTTTCAGAAAACAAAAAGGAAGAAAAGGAAGGAAAAAAAAGAAAATACAGGAAGATTGAATATGCATTCTCTTAAGAAATGGTGTATGCAGGCTTGCATTAGAGGAGTGGGAGAAGAGGGAGGATTTTCACTTTCATTGTGTTTACTGAGGTCATGAAAGGATTGATGAGAAGACTAAGATTGAGGAGTTACCCAAAGTTGAGAAGTTGTGTAGCCCCTACTAGTTCTGAGAACATCACTGCTTTTCCTTTTGTAGGCTAAGCAAAGAATTTCAGTTTAATAGAAGATAGGTCGATGAGGGCACAGACTTTCTCAATGGCAGCGGCCTAGGCCCTAAAATGTACAGTGTAAAGACTTAACAGGTCCTCTCCCACTAGCCCTCTGGGAGAATATGCCCTTTCTTAAGGATAGACACCCATCCTCCATTTCTCCTCCCCGATTTATACCCAGCACCTAGGGAGACAGAGAGGGTGAAAAGGGCATGGGCCGGGGTGTCACCAAGGGCAGAAGTGGAGAGTGGAGCAGGTGTATGTATGTGGTGCTACAGAGAGAGAAAAGGTAGTGACAGGTTTAAATACAATTCCTGGCAGATTGGCTTCCCACCCTAGTGGGCAAACTGCCAGGAGTTGCTATAGAAAAGGAGCCTAGAGGTGGCTCAAGAGTTATCCCCTTGGTCCCCACCCTCCCTTAAGGCGCCTATTGGGATGTAAGCGGTTTGGAAGCTAACAAGACAGCAGCAAAACACTCGGGTCCAGCAAGAGGTCAATTTTTATCGTTAAGGTTATCTGGAATTGGCTGGCAGGGAACAGGGCAAGGGCGGAGACCCAAAGGCGTTGCAGGGAGAGGGGGGATCTTGGTGTCAGATAGCAATGCATCTTACTCCTAACAGGGGACCCCTGGGGACGTTTTACTTCCCAGGGGAGAGGAGAGACGGATTCTGTAGTCCATTCGGAGTCAATCCCTCTCTTCCCCCAAGCAGCCCGCTTCCCAGACCCCAGAGCCAGGGGAAAAGTCCCTAAACAGCAAGCGAAGACGCCGTGGGGACTCAGAGAACCCTGGTGGGTTCCAGAGATTCCCCTGACTGGGGCTCCTGAGGCTTCAGCGCCCACTGGGTGGTGGCTTCAGCTGTGCCCGCCCCTCGGTTCCTTCCTTCTCCGCCCTTCCAGTCTCCCTCCCCGCTGCCCCCCCTTACCCCCCCACCGTGGGCTCCTCCGCCCCTCCGCCCCCGGGCTCCGTGCGCCAAGCTGACCGGGCGCTTCCAGTCCGCAAGCAGCGGCCACATCTTGGCGGCGGTGGAGGTGGCGGTTTCCCCACCCCCTGCTCCCTGGCTGGCCGGGCCCGGGCTCCCTCGGTTGCCTTTTCCTGGCGGTATCCTCCTCCTGGCCTCGGCCATTTTCCCCTGCTCCCCCTCCTGTCCCAATCCTCATCTCCCCTCCCTCCTCCGGCCGCGGGACTTTTCCGGAAAGTTTTTTATTTTCCGCCGAGGCTCTGTAAGAAGCGCCTCACTCTCCAGCTGCAAAACTTTTCACCTCGTACTCCCTTCCTTCTCCACCCTCTGCTTTCTCCTCTCTCCCTTTCGCCTGCTCGTCCTCTCTGCTGCGCTCTTCTCTCCCTTGTGTCCGCTCTCCCTAGGCTCCCCTCGCTCCCGATCTCCCTCCTCCAGACACACCTCCATCCCCGGTGCAGTTTTCAGATGAGCGCCCCTCCGGTCATCCGGCCGCCCAGCCCTTTGCTGCCGGTGGCAGCGGCGGCAGCGGCGGCGGCGTCTGCTCTGGTCCAGGGGTCAGTCCCGGTTCCGACCCCGGCTCTGGCTCCGGTTCTGGCTTCAGCCGGGGGCATCTCCTTTCATCTCCAGATCGGGCTGAGCCGGGAACCGGTGCTGCTGCTGCAGGACTCCTCGGGGGACTACAGCTTGGCTCATGTCCGGGAGATGGCTTGCTCCATAGTCGACCAGAAGGTAAGGCGGCCAGCTCCTCTGGGTCCTCGGGTCTCTGTCCCCATTTGCATAGGGGGCGCTCCCGGTGCTCTCCTTGGTGACTTTCTCTTGGTCCTTTGCTGCTGCCACTTCAGCCCCTGGCTAAGTATCTTTCTCTGATAGGATTTGACCAGGAGTCCAAATAATTCGGAGGTCTAGGAGGGTCTGCATATTGATGGAGGAACGGACTTAACCCCTACATGCATAACATCGAAATCTAGATTGCCTTCCATTAGCCCTCCCATTCCTTACTCATCTTTCCTCATCTTTTCTCCCCTCTTGACTTACCTTATGAGGATACCTCCTCCACTTACACCCATTTCCTTGCCCTTTCCCTCTTTTACAATTTCCATTTCCTCCCTCTCCATACATCCCTCGACTTCTCCCCTTTATCTTTTCGAGAAACGTCTCTGACACCAGAATCTCTCAGCTCACACCTAAGAAGAGGTTCCCACGGGATGATCTCCAAGAGCTTAATCAGAAACATCCTTCCATCTTCTTCCTCAGACCGTGCTTGGCTTTTAAATTGGAGCTGAGGAGTTAATTGAATGAATGGTGTGGAGCATTTTTGTTTTCCTGAGCCGGTGTAGAGATGAGGAATTTCTCACCTGTCAGATAAGGTTTAAGTGGCCAGAGAGTCCAGCTGTGACAACAACTGACTCGACTCTGACTGAGCTCAAACCGTGCACCCTCCCCCTTTCTGAACCTTTAGATAATAGGTTTCCCATTGATGAAGCTTGAAAGTTTCACAGCCTGCCACCACCTCCATTTACACTAACAAGGTATGACTGAAGATAGAGAAACTTTTATACTCTCTCAAGAAACTGAATTCTCTAGGGTGAAGAACTTCACAGCACAGTTCACATCTGGTTGTGTCTGGAGTTGAAGTAAACTGGAGAATAGCTGTTAATTTTCTAGGCAAGAAGACTACTCCCTCCCCCAATTTTTACAGCTAGTCAATGGATTCTAGGTTGTCCAAGTACCAAACCATATGGGTGTTATGTGGCAGGGGTGATAAGAATGAAAAGAGGCTGGGGACAGCAGGCGCCAGCCCACATAGTATAAACAACTAAGGATGTTGGATGTGGAGACTGGGATTTCAGAAAGAGTTGGTGCTGAATTTCACCCTGGAGAATTGACAAGAGACTTCTGAATGATGACTTAAAGAAACTTGAATCACTCTCTATGAACACTTTTGGTACAGAATTGAGTCATGAGGAATGTGGCTATATAACCAGAGAGCAAGGGGGACCTAGTAATAAGCATATGTGTGTTTGTGTTTGGTGTGTACATGTATGTATGTATTTTTTTGCGGGGGGGCTTGTGTGAGAATCTAAAAGTTGTAGAAGAACAGAATAGCTTCAGGATAATGTTGAGTACCAGGAATCCCTTGTGTAATATAAATAAATGATCAGAAGCTGTAACTTTATATGTTTAAGAAAAAAGACCCATTATTTTTAGTTGTAGACTTTTTTTGGTAAACATGGTAAAATTCATCATATTGCTCACAGCCACATTATTGTTACTATATTATCATTATAATCAATAATGTAGCATGTTCATTATAGGCAGAGAGGAGCTTAAGGCACTCCATGAAGTTACTTCTAAAAGTATCTTCACTCTTAAAGAGTTTATAGTTTGCTGGGAATAGTTAGGAACAAAATAATATTAAAAACAAATAACATAAGTGATTAGCAAATTGTTGATTGCACAACTAGTTGCATAAAGATCATGTATTTTTAAAGAAAAATATAAATCTAAAGGGACTGCTGGAATGAGATAATAGGAATAGACTTTTTGATATTTCGAGTAAAGGAAGGGACATTACATAAATTAGGATATGAAGCATCTGAATTGAGATGAAAAGGTTTAGGAGTGGCATTTTGAATGAAGAATGTTTAACAGATTAGATGAATTCAAGCCAACTTTAGGCATAAAAGGCAAAAATGAAATTGAAGGCTAATTTTTGAGAGACAATAAGAGAGCTACTTTTACCTTTCTGAATAGAGATGTGACTTGAGAAGTAATCTGGGAGGTGGTGTGTTTCATTGTGGAGATGGTGCTTTAGAGTAGGGAAAGTCTCAAGGAAAGGAGAGCAGCAAAGAAGCTATTCCCTTAGTTCAACTGTAACTAGTAAGGAATTTGAAAGTAGTACAGAAAAATGCTCAGGATTTGGTCTGGTTCATGGTAAATGGACAAGGCCTTCAGCTAGAGTGGAGAAAATAGAGTGGACTGAAAGTTCTCAAGATTAAAGAGAATAATTTTTTTCATAGGATAATAGACTTAGAAATGGATGAGACCCTTAGAGGCCACTAGTTGAACCCCTACATTTTTCAAATTAAGAAAACAAGGCTTAAAGAAATTAAATGGCTTCCCCATGATCACATATCTAGTTGGTACTGTGAGGTGGGACTTGAATTCAGTTCTTTCTAATTCCAAAACTCGGCAACCTATTTAATATACCATCCACATGCTGCCTTTCTAGACTTGCTTCATTTTAGACTGAGGAAGGAAGTTAGAATTTAAGTTAGAAATGCTCTAGATATAGCACTATCCAGGGTTATCCCAAACATTCTGGGGACAGTTTTAACCTTTAAATATATTAAGTTTGTAAAGGTTTAAATAATAGTTTAAAACTGCATTAAGACTTTTGGGATACCTTGTACGTAAAATTGAAGAGAGGTTAAGAGGTTTAGCATTAGAGAATAAGATTTGAGAGTTATTTTTGTACACATAATAACCAAAAGCAGAGAAGAAAAGAGGTTCTCTATCCATACCTTGCAAAACTGTATATAATACTTTGAGAGACCAGGACATTGAGGGAATTGGAGATTATGCCATGTAGATCTATTAAAGGAACAAAGAGTATTTATGTAGAAGAGAAGGTTTAAGGAGGAACAAATTTAGTGCATGCTGTTCCTTCTGCCTGGAATAAGGCTCCTATCCTGTAATTCTTCCTTTTAAAGGGTCATCTGTCAAGTCTCAACTCAAGACCAACTTTTTCTGGAAACTTCCTGAGCCTCCTATCTGGATAAAAATGTTCTTTTCCTTCTCTGAATCTCATAGATCTTGAGCTGCTTAGCCGACTTCTCTTATTCTACTTTTTATTTTATTTTACATATATACATATATATTTAAAACCTTACTTTCCATCGAGGAATCAATGCTGTGTATTAGTTTTATGGTAGAAGAGTGGTAGGGGCTAGGCAATGGAGGTTAAGTGACTTGTCCAGGGTCACACAGCTAGGAAGTATCTGAGGTCAGATATGAACCCAGGACCTCCTGTCTTTGAGCCTGGCTCTCAATAAACTAAGCTACCTAGCTGCCCCCTTAGTCTATTTTTTAAATTAATTGTGAATTTATGTGGTAACTAGTTGGTGTAGTGGATTCATTGCTCAGTTAAGACCAGAGTTTAATTCTACCTCAGAGACTTAATTGTCTTTTTTTTTTTTTAATCCCTTACCTTCTGTCTTGGAGTCAATACTGTGTATTGGCTCCAAGGCAGAAGAGTGGTAAGGGCTAGGTAATGGGGGTTAAGTGACTTGTCCAGGGTCACACAGCTGGGAGGTGTCTGAGGCCACATTTGAACCTAGAACCTCCTGTCTCTAGTCCTGGCTCTCAATCCACTGAGCCACCCAGCTGCCCCCTGAAACTTAATGGTCTTTTGACCCAAGGCTTAATATTTCCCAGTCTTTTTTTTTTGTTCTTCTGTTTTTTTTTTCATCTTTAAAATGGGAATAGTAATGAATGCTGGAGGGGGTGTGGCAAAGTCTGGACATTTAATGCATTGCTAGTGGAGTTGTGAATTGATCCAACCATTCTGGAGGGCAATTTGGAACTATGCCCAAAGGACGATAAAAGACTGCCCTTTGATCCAGCCATAGCACTGCTGGGTTTGTACCCCAGAGAGATAATAAGGAAAAAGACTTGTACAAGAATATTCATAGCTGCACTCTTTGTGGTGGCAAAAATTTGGAAAATGAGGGGATACCCTTCAATTGGGGAATGGTTGAACAAATTGTGGTATATGTTGGTGATGGAATACTATTGTGGTGAAAGGAATAGTGAACTGGAGGAATTCCATGTGAACTGGGATGACCTCCAGGAATTGATGATGAGTGAGAGGAGCAGAACCAGGAAAACACTGTACACAGAGACTGAGACAATGACTGTAATGGACTTCTCCATTAGTGGCAATGTAGTGATCCTGAACAACCCAGAAGGATCTATGAGAAAGAATCCACAGTCAGAGGGAAAACTATGGGAGTAGAAACACTGAAGAAAAACAACTGCTTGATTCCATGGGTCGAGGGGGATATGATTGGGGATGTAGACTCTAAATGAACATCCTAATGCAAACACCAACAACATGGAAATAGGTTCTGATCAAGGACACATGTAATACCCAGTGGAATTGCAGGTTGGTCTCGGGAAGGGGAGGGGGAAGGGAGGGAGGAATAGAATATTATTTTTGTAACCAAAGAATAATGTTTGAAATTGACCAAATAAAAAAAATTAAAACAATAATTGAAAAATAAAATGGGAATAATAACAATACCTGCTCCAAAGAGTTGTTATACTGATCAAATGAGGTAAAATTCTTTGCAAATCTTAAAGATATTAAAAAGCTACATGAATGCTAGATATTATTATTATTTTAACACAATTTGTGATTGCATTGGCATAAATTCCTGTACTTGTTTGTACTTCTCTAATATTGTAAGATTCCATGACAGTAGTCTTACTACTCTTTGTTTCTTCCATAGTTCATTGTACATTGCCTTGAAAATGGTAGGAACTCAGTTTTTATTATTTGAATTGTTTAGTGAATTCCAGTGCAGTGGAGGAACCTTAGGAATAGCAGGGGTAAGATCCAGTTAGTGAATAGGCATGTAGACATTGGAGGATTCTTTGTTCTTGGAGAAAGCTAGGATAACCTGAATAGGGTGAAGACCATTTCTGTATCACAATGAGATTTGATAAGTCACTTTATACTTGGTGATCTCAATTTCATCTGAAAATTACCCTTTGAAACCATCAAATGTTAGGAAAAGAGAGACAAGCTTTAGAAGCAAGTTAGAAATGACCTTCTGACACTGTGGACTGGGAATAAAGCCAGAAATAGCTATAATAGGGTTAAAACAAGGATTTTAAAATAGTCAAAGATCATTTTTTTTTTATATTTTGTTTGATCATTTCCAAGCATTATTCATTAAAGACATAGATCATTTTCTTTTCCTCCCCCTCACCCCCCCATAGCCGACGCGTAAATCCACTGGGCATTACATATTTTCTTGATTTGAACCCATTGCTATGTTGATAATATTTGCATTAGAGTGTTCATTTAGAGTCTCTCCTTTGTTATGTCCCCTCAACCGCTGTATTCAGGCAGTTGCTTTTCCTCAGTGTTTCTACTCCCATAGTTTATCCTTTGCTTATGAATAGTGTTTTTTTCTCCTAGATCCCTGCAAATTGTTCAGGGACATTACACCGCCACTAATGGAGAAGTCCATTATGTTCGATTACACCACAGTGTATTAGTCTCTGTGTACAATGTTCTCCTGGTTCTGCTCCTCTCGCTCTGCATCACTTCCTGGAGGTTGTTCCAGTCTCCATGGAATACCTCCACTTTATTATTCCTTTTAGCACAATAGTATTCCATCACCAACATATACCACAATTTGTTCAGCCATTCCCCAATTGAAGGGCATCCCCTCGTTTTCCAGTTTTTGGCCACCACAAAGAGCGCAGCTATGAATATTTTTGTACAAGTCTTTTTGTCCATTATCTCTTTGGGGTACAGACCCAGCAGTGCTATGGCTGGATCAAAGGGTAGATATTCTCAAAGATCATTTTTAAAAATCCCTCTACTTTTCTTGATGAAGAGTAAAATCTTCCAGATTTTCATTTTGTATTTAATATTAGTTTAAAAGTAGATATAAGTGATTTCATCCTTTAGAAAGGTACAGGTGCTTTTGACTTTAAATTTTAGAATTATAGACCGACTCTATATTAAATCTCATTAGTATATGCTGAAGATTGGGAAGACCAGAGATTAAGTGCCACTTTGACTCATTTTGTCTATGGGTCCCTACACACATTGTTTAATTTTTGCTAATCTGCATTGCTAGAGAGAGTTTTCTCACTGGAAGTGTCCACATCAATGAACCTTCTACCAAAATCACCTGCTCTCTGCTCTTCTCTTCCCTCCATAAAATAATAACCCATACCATAATTTTGTGAGTTTAATAGGTCATTTTTAAACTTTTCAGGCAGAAATAAATGACACTGGATAATTATTCAAGCAGCAAATGTTATTTGAAGATTTAGTTCAAGTTTATTTCCTTCAACATTTCAAAAGATATGTGATTTCCTCAGTGTGGGTATTCCCTTCACCAATGCAGATTGTAACCCTTGAAGTCTTTGTATAACAAACATAAAAATAAATCATTTCCCTGGTGGCCAGGGGTATCTGATGAGGCTCATCATGCTCACATAGATGCAATATTATATATCATCTATTGCTGGGCTAGTACTTGGGAGTTTCTCTAGTTTGCTAGAGCTTTCCAGAAGGCATAGATTTTGAGAACCTAATATGAACCTAACATCATCTTCATGCCTGGATGAGCCATCAGAATAGTCCTAGGTGAAATACCTTAGGCATTTTCTGTATAATAAATTACTATAGAGTCATTCCCTTCTTTTACTTTTGGTGATAATTCTGGACATGTTGTATCTTTCAAATAATTCCTGAGATTTCATGGTATTATTGATGTATGTTTCTTTCAGAAGGAACAACTCAAGCCTCTATCAGCTATAGAAGATATAAACTACTAATTTTCCTTTCTTCCCCCTGTATTCCTCTACCATCCAAGCATATGACCTTGACAGCTGGCTTTATATAAATATGTTTTCTTTTACTACTTTGAATGCTTATTGGTTTAGGAAGGAAGAAAAAAAGTAGTTTATTTTGAAACACTGCTACTTTCTAGTATCAAAGAAACCCGGTCTATGGAGACTAAGGATTGATTGATTTGAAGGAATAACATAACAGCATTCAAGACAAAGAAAAATTTGGATTTTTTGCTACATTTCCACTGTACATATCAAGAAAAGGAAGTAGAGTGCTTTTTTTTAAACAAGTAATGTTAAGATGGGATGGTGTGATATAATTAAAATGAATACTTATTCATTTTGATTGTCACCTTCCTGGGATGAAAACTGAACTATTCTTCATTAAATTATTTGAGCTGAGGTGCAACAGCTAAAGAATCCTAGCATATGTCTCTAAAGTAGACACTTACACACTAATTATGTGGCCTCAGAACTGTAAGAGCAATATTTTAATTGAAATAATTTTGCCAATAGGAGAAACAAAGGTTAGAGACTAGGTTTTAAGGGTTGGGGGAAAAAGAGGGTTACTAGTTGAAATGCATGCTTCCCTCCCCCCTTCAAACCCTTACCTTTCCTCTTAGAATCAATACTGTGTATTGGCTCTAAGACAGAAGAGTGGTAAGGGCTAGGCAATGGGGGTTAAATGACTTGCCCAGAGTCACACAGCTAGGAAATGTCTAAGGTCAGATTTGAATCCAGGACCTCCCATCTCTAGGCTTGGCTCTTAATCCACTGAGTTACCCAGGTGCTCCCTGAAATGCATACTTTTTGATTGTGTTTTCAAGTCTTTATGTTGTTTTTCTACTGGATTCATTTTGAAATTTTCTTTCCTATAGTAGTGGAATTATGTCTTTTTCTCTCTTTACAGAATAACTTAGTTATTCCTCTCTATACTAGACATGTACACACAAATACATATCTACATACACACATATATCTATAGATAGATAGTTAAGCAATTTTCTCTGCATTCTATTGATCCTTTGTTTAATATGGGAATACAACATACTTTTTAGTTATTCCTTACTCAACTAGTTGAATGTGTTAGTGTTCCACATCGTTCTATCATTCCAAAAAAGCTGACTGATTCAGAAAAATACTCTTCAGAGATTAAAAGCAATAGTATTTTTTTTTAAAACCCTTACCTTCCGTCTTGGAGTCAATACTGTGTATTGGCTCCAAGGCAGAAGAGTGGTAAGGGCTAGGCAATGGGGGTCAAATGACTTGCCCAGGGTCACACAGCTGGGAAGTGTCTGAGGCCAGATTTGAACCTAGGACCTCCAGTCTCTAGGCCTGGTTCTCAATCCACTGAGCTACCCATCTGCCCCCTAAAAGCAATAGTATTTTTTAAAGAATGAATTCTGGGAGTTAGAGCCCTACATAATATGTTTTTTCTTTCTTAGTTGTATGTCTATACATATATGTAGACATACAATTTTTTTGCATTCTGTGCATCCTTTATTTTAGTACTGGAATACAAAATTTTTGCATTTTATGTAAGTGATTTTTAGGAGTAGTTATTTTCAGGGATAAAAATGTTCACTGTCTAGGAGCAATAGATTATGTAGTATATAATCTGTAACTTGAAAATGTAAGTATTTTCCTTTCAGTTGTTTAACCAAAACTTTTTTTTGGTGAAATAATATGAAGTTGTATTGTCTATGAATATACTTTGGTTACTAGAAATGCAGCTTAAGATTTTTATTAACATATCATAACACTTTGGGTTTTAATATTTTTTTACCAATGTGAAAAACTCTACTTGCCGTAGAAACCATTTTATAACCACAGCTATTTTCTCCAAAGGTTCGTGACATTTAATTTTACTGACAGTTTAGAAGTATTCTGAATCTAGGAAAGCCAAAGTAATTTAACCCCATGTAATTCTTGGCATAGTACCCTACACTATATATTTTTTTGGTCCAGACCTATAATGTAAGTGTTGAAAAGCATTTATGTTTGGAGAACCTCCCATCGCTGATACAGCTGCACAAGTCATCTGTAATTTGTAGACTGACAGAGTGGCATGAAATGGTGAACTCAAATCAGAAAGGGACCACTAATCTTAACATCAAGATCTCTTTTGGCCACATAGGACTTCATTTAATGGTAGTGCTGTGGGGCCAGATCTGTGTTTGACCCTTCTCATTTAGAGAATGGATGGATGAACTGTTTTCAGTCACACAACTGGCATATGTGGAAGCATTTGCACCCAGGTCTTCCTAATACCAATGGTGTCCTCTTATCTATTATGTTGGTTAGGCTTCCTTTCTCCAGTAGAGTAAATTTAGTAAATGTTTGTTGAGTTGAATAATTTTGCTGTTCAGTTATGTTCAACTCTTCATGACCCTATTTGGGGTATTGTTGGCAAAGACACTGGAATTTCCCTTTCAAGCTCATTTTTTATAGATGAGGAACTGAGGCAAAGAGGGTTAAAGGGACTTGCCCAGGCTGACAGAGCTAGTACCCCTCTGAAGTTAGATTTGAACTCGGGTCTTCCTGATTTCAGGCTGGGTCCCACCTATATGCCTGCTGAATTGAATGTAAATTGACACTTTAATAGAACTTTACACACACATTATTCATTTGATCCTCACAACAAGCCTATGAGGTCAGCTCAGAAGGCATTATTAGCCTCATTTTATAGATAGTTTAATTGGCTTACTAATAGTCGCACAGCTGGTAGGCATAAAAAGCTGGCTTCAAAGCAAGATCTCTATTGACTTCAAGGTCAG